>NC_069500.1:639665094-639762594 GCF_027579735.1 Bombina bombina | reverse complement strand
TAACCAGCTAGAATCTGGTCCAATTAAACTTCAAAGGGGCACCAGACAAGGCTGCCCCTTATCTCCTTTGCTCTTTGACCTAGCCATTGAGCCTCTTGCCCTTAAAATAAGAAAAGATCTCCAAGGTATTCAGATAGGGTCAGTGGAACAAAAAATTGCTTTGTATGCCGATGATGTACTGGTCTACGTCTCAAATACCAGATCCAATATCCCCAAATTACTCTCGATTACAAACTCTTTTGGAGCCTTTACGGGATATAAAATTAATCTGACCAAATCAGAATTAATGTGGATTAGGAAAAGTGAGACATCTATGACTGACTTACCTTTTAATGAGGTTAGATCTCACTTCAGATATTTAGGCATTAACTTTTCCCCCAATCCACGAGAGTGGTATGATCTTAATATCTCTCCAGTCCTATTTAAGGTAAAGGAGTAGATGAAGAACTGGCAAAATTTCCCCCTTTCATTGACGGGTCGAATTGCTCTTTTCAAGATGGTCCTTCTTCCCAAGATCCTCTTCCCTTTGCAAAATGTACCAGTTATCTTGAAAACTAAAGACTGGAAGAGTCTATGTAAGGCTCTTCGGTACTTCCTATGGAGGTGCAAAAGGCCCCGAATTTCGATCTCTAGATTGCATCTGCCCAGGAGATATGGTGGCATGGCTTTACCAGATCTCAGTAGCTACAGCTTGGTCTTTTTAGCTCGAACTGTAATAGATTGGCTATTAAATAAGAATTACTTCACGAATAACATTCTTGAAATAAACATATTATATCCGTATAAGCCTACAGCGTTAATTCACTGCCCACTGCACCTGATTCCTAAGGAAGTGAAATGCCTTAGCTCTATATACACAATATTACAAGCTTGGAGAAAATTAGGACATAAATTAGGCATAGACCTATCCATTCCGAAATTTCAAGGATTATGTGGCAATCCGGAATTTCAAAGAGGTACCCAATCGCAGGTCTTCCAGGGATGGAATAGCCTCGGATTGACTTACCTCACACAATTTATAAATCAGGAGGCCTGTCTAATTAAAACTTTTGAGACCTTAAAACAGGAATTTAAACTAAGCAATAAAGATTTCTTCGCGTACCTACAGGCTAGGCATTATCTTTTCTCGCTTATCAGCAAATATGGCTGGTCCTGGTCTTGGGGGAAACTAGATAGCTGGCCTATTCTGGTTAAAAATAACCTATTCTCCATCTCAACTTGGTATAACTTGCTGGTCAGCCAGAAAGGTGAATCTAATCTTGAGTATATAAAGCAAAAATGGAATTTACTATCGCAAGATCTAGACATAGACCCCAACCAGGTTGAAAAGTCTATAGCTACAATAACACAAACTACCTTGTCTGCTAGCTGGAGGGAATCACACATCAAGCTATTGTATAGAACTTATTACACCCCGCTCAAAGGATTTAAATGGCATAACTCCAACTTTAATATGTGTCCAAAATGTTCCCTCCCAGCGGCGGACTTAGTCCATATGATATGGACCTGTCCCCGATTAATGCAGTTTTGGCGGAAATTAGAATTTTGGCTCACTAGGGTGTTGAAAATCCCTCCTTTCTCTCTCTCCTTGGCAGAAGTAATCTTCTTTGCTGAACCCCCGTCCACTCATAACTCTAAAAAAATAATAAACATGACAATTCTGGCCGCAAGGAATTTAATTCTTAATAAATGGCGAGACACTTCAATCCCGAGTATATCAGAAGTTAAAAACTACATGAAAAAGCAATGTCTCATTGAGCAGCTGGACATAACTCTGGCTTCCGAAAGAGACATAATTCTCTTTTTTCAGAAATGGTCTAGATTCATCAAAATCTTCCCCCAGAAAGAAATAGATAATTTAATATACCCCCTTAGAAATACAGAGACAGTCTTATTAGGACGTTGGTAAGAAGGCTCTCCCCCTTTTCCTTTTTTTTTTTTTTTTTTTTTTTCTCTTTCTCTCGCTCTCCCTCTGTGCCGCCCATCCCCCTCTTCCCGCAGATGTCGAACAGATAACGGTTAAACTGAAACCTGGTTTAAAAAGTTTATGCCTTTAATTATCTATGTGTTAACAGGAGACCTTCTCTTTTCTTTATTTTTTGTATATGTATTTCTGCTGAGAATTGCTGATTATTGTTTATGTTGTAAATTTAAAACTGAATAAAAAAAAAATATAAATAGAATATACAACAGGATTTGCAAATAAATCATAATAGTGCTCTGCTGGGTTATGTAGAAAATGTGTAGAGTTCTGAATAGCTGCTTAACTTGTTGTGCATGTGTTAGAGTGTCAGTACTTAATGTGAAAGTGTGTACCTATCTATTTGTATAAATGTGACTATTTGTCAGCAATTACGTCTTTATCCACATTCATATCTCATGTTTATTGGTCTGCTCTTTGCTATTAATATCATACTGTGTTTGCACTTTGCAATTTCTTTATTTCTGCATTTGGCCTCTGATTCACCCAACTCTAATCTCATATACTTTTAGTTTCTTAGAATTGAATCTCCTGTGTTGTAACTGGATATTGATAATATTGCTTAAAACAAATAAACTCCATAAGTGGTTTTTGGTTTTCTTTAGGTCACTTACCTGGAATATTTCATTTCAGTGAGAAATCTGTTTAATTAACTTTCTAGTTTGAGATATATATATATATATATATATATATATATATATATATATATATATATATATATATATATATATCTCCTAAAAATGATTTGAAATAGTTGAAGCTGACAGGATCCAACCTTTTATATCAGTTTTGCCTGTGCTGTTTGTTTTTTTTTTTTTATGTTCTTTCATATGATGAAAATAAAATTTCTACTTGATGATAAAAAAAAAAAGTTCTGAAATTATTTATCTTTGTCTTATTTTTTACATCACAGAAACCTGACATTTTAACAGGTGTGTGTAGACTTTTTATTTCCACTGTGTATGTATGTATATCTGTATATGTATGTATATATGTGTGTGTGTGTATGTGTGTATATATATATATATATATATATATATATATATATATGTGTGTGTGTATATGTGTACATACATACGTATATACATACATGTGGCTCTCATTCTGAAAACGGTGCAAATTAAACCGTTGTAAACCAACAACCTTTTTTCAGTTATGCTATTGAAAAGCATTGAGAAGCAGTGCATTGATTAAAATAGCCAGTAGGTGGAGCTGTCCGCTTGTGTTGCAGCAAAGATATGCAAGCCAAGCAAGCTGAAATTAATCAGTTTAACCAAACCTGAGCTATCGAGCAGCTTGCAAAGGAACAAGGTCTTCCTGTCTATAAATCAGTCCAGATTGGAATGCATAGAAAGAACTGTTTGCAGAAAAATGCAAGTAAAATCTGTGTTGTGTGATTATTTTATTAGGTTTATAATGCTGTTTAGAATTTAAAGTCTTCATTTCAAAGCTTTAAAAATAATTTATTAGGTGTTACTTATGGCAATTTTGAGAGGGGCCTGGAACCCTAACGCCCTCACTTCCCATTGACTTACGTTATAAACTGGGTTTCAATTTACAACAGTTTCGATTTACAACCATTCCTTCTGGAAACTAACCCCAGCGTAAACTGAGAGATACCTGTATATGTATGTATGTATCAATTGAACCTTCACTTCTGCAATTAAAACCCCTTGCTGTGAACCTGCAGGGTTTGCCAACATTCAGGCACCCCTATAGTAGATTTCAGGATTGTGGCGGCCTCTTTACACCCCTCCCCCCAAACCAGTTGATCTTGCACATATAGTGTGATCTTACAGGATTCTGGTCTGTTTTTAACTTGTGTATATCCAGTCCTGCTCTGTTGTATATTCCTTTTAAATACAGGTAATTGTGGGGTTAGCTGTATGTATCTTATCTGGCTTTTGACTTGTTTTGTTCACTGAAAAGTGTTAATGTAGTGGGTTCAATTACATTTTACTCTGTGCTGTAAACTTGCTACTGTTTAGATTATGTCTCCCCAAAACAGGGAGAAAGCTAAATTGTGGGATGTGAACAATGTTTAAGGGTGTCATTGTGGTGCTATGTGTGCATGTCCCTGCTTTCTTCATAGCAGTGGCTTTACTTATGATTACAACTAACCTTGGTCTCCCAGTTACTAAAGTCCGGCTTACTACCTATTCCTGCTACTGATATGTGAGTTTTTATTTTCGCTATGCTACCTTTTTGTTTGGGAGGAGTTTTGGTTTTAAGTATGTCTTAAGAGATAGAGGGTCCTGGTTTGGGTGCTACCGTTGTAGATCATATTGAAGTTAATCAGCCTTTTAAAAGTATGAGAAATTGTTAGGTCTTTAGTGCTAAATTTGTGTGTCCTGTTCATACTGTACAGTATATTTGTTTCACAGGAGACCTCTCATAATTAGCTTTTTGTCTCTCGGTAAACTTGATGGGTTCAAATTACTGCAAGGATGTCTTTTTGAGATAAAATGCTACGAGGTGTTGCTTGATCAGTTTGGGATTTTATTTTTCAACTATTTATTAATTTAAAAATAAAAACACAATCATAAATGGCACATTTGATTATACAGATAAATATAATTCTATGTACTACTACCTTTTTAAATAGAACTTCTATAAATTAGACAGGCACACTCAGACCCCACATCATAGCATACGCATTAACAAGAAGGAAGACACAGTAACATAATTAGGCTCTTTTTGGCTCAATGTAGAGAACGGTTATCTTGTATGTAATTAAAGTAGTTTATACAATATCCAGAACTTAAAAGAAAAGAAAAAAATGTTTGTCACTGCATCATTGTCACTGCATCATCAGTATTATATCATCAGTTAGACTAACCTATATAATATGAATGATATAAAGAAAATAAACGCAAACCGGATACATGTGTTTACTAAACACTAAGATGTCTAGATAATGGGGTATATTTATCAAAGGTCTGGCGGACCTGATCTGACAGTTCGGATCAGGTCCGCCAGACCTCGCTGAATGCGGAGAGCAATACGCTCTCCGTATTTAGCATTGCACCAGCAGCTCTTGTGAGCTGCTGGTGCAACGCTGCCCCCTGCAGATTCGCGGCCAATCGGCCGCCAGCAGGGAGGTGTCAATCAACCCGATCGTGTTCTATCAGGTTGATTTTCGGGGATGTCTGTCCCCGCCTACTCAGAGCAGGCGGACAGGGTTATGGAGCAGCAGTCTTTAGACCGCTGCTTCATAACTGCTTTTTCTGGTTAGCCTGCAGGCTCGCCAGAAACACGGGCCCTCAAGCTCCATCCCGAGCTTGATAAATGGGCCCCAATATATGTACTTTAACATAAACATGGACCAAATGTAGACACGAGGTTGGCTAATAAGCCAGTTTCACCAAATGGTTCCCTAAATGGTGGAAAATAACCTAAACCTCACAGAGTGCACTCTTTTTATGGAATTTGCTATCTTACTATCATTAATTGTAAGATACCACTTCAGCTGATCCTCCACAAAATTCCAAACCCCAGTTTCAATTATTTAAAGGGACACTAAACCCCAAATTTTACTTTCATGTTTCAGATAGAGCATTTAATTTTAAACAACTTTCCAATCTGTCTACTATTATCAATTTTGCTTAATTCTATTGATATTCTTTTAAGGAGTAGCAATGCACTACTGGAGCTAGCTGAACACAGCATGAGGCCAATAATAAGAGGTTTATGTGTATGTGCAGCCACCAATTAGCAGCTAGCTCCCTGCAATTGAGCCTACCTAGGTATGTTTTTTTTCAACAAAGGATACCAAGAAAAGAAAACAAATTATATAACAGAAGTACATTGGAAAGTAAACTAAAATTGTATGCTCTATATGAATCATGAAAGAACATTTTGGGGTTTAATTTCCCTTTTTAAATCACCACAGTTTCCAATATTTAAACCATTGAGGCGTCTGTAAGAATTTAGAGGTTTGATCCTGTGACAAATAGAAACAAGTTGTGTATAGAAATAATAAGCAAGGAGGATGAAAACAACCAATGGTTTTAAAAGTATGCTTACATGCATGATAGCTAAATCCTAGAAATAGCATGTTTCTTTATGGAGAGCACAGCCAGCCTATATGGTCAGAATATAATGGAGCCTCACTGCAAGATATGCTGCTTAAAGATGAATGAAGACTTTTTTTTTTTTTGGTTTGTTTTCAACAACAGTATATAGGTGCCAGTCTCCAACACTAGACACGCACCACCAGTACAAACCAAATCAGCTCAGTAAGTTCAGAGTTAGTGGAGGTCAGCACTTACTCTAAGACTCGAGGCATTTACGTGCATCTTCTTTAACATCAAGAGAACTCCTGGGTTGCTGATCTCGAGAGTCAAGATATAGTATAAACCCAACTAACCGTAACCACGCTCAAAACATTCTGCTTCAGTATATCTATACAGAATCATTCAATCACAAAGCTCAAAAGATCTGCTTACAGATGTTCCTTTTGGTAGTCAGATTCATCTGACTCCAAAACTCGCACAGGGAAGACCATGCAGGAAGCAAGAATGAGTAAGATTTCTCAGAGAACAGTTGTATCAATAGATATATAGATCTATCATTCTGTCTCCCCACAGCCACCTGTATGCTCTAACTGCAAGTACAGTTCCATCTGCATGGTGTAATATTGTGACAATATTAGCAGTGCCTCAACAGTGATAAATGCACCTGCAGCCATCTTTAATATTCTACTCAATGAAGTTTTGCTAATGTTAATTAAAGGAGCAGTCTACACTAAAATTGTTTAAAAAAAATAGATAATGCCTTTACTACCCATTCCCCAGCTTTGCACAACCAACATTGATCTATTAATATACTTTTTAACATCGCCTCTTATCACATTTTATAGCCTCTTATCACATTTTTTTTATATTTTCTTTTCTCAACAGGCGACTGCTAGTTCATGTGGGCCATATAGATAACATTGTGTTCACGCCTGAGGAGTTATTTAAAGTGAAAGTAAATACTAGCGTTTTACAAACGCTAGGATTTACTATTGAAACAAATAAAGCGCACTTTCATTCATGAAGTATAAGATACTTCATGTAGAAAACTCCTTTGATTCAATCGATCGCCGCTTTTATCTCCTACAGCAGAGCACGGCTAAAGCATTTTTTGACAAAGAGGTGTCATTTTCACTTCTTAGCCAATAGCCGTACGGTAAATCCGGCTCCCATGGGCGCCAAGCCGTATTTACCGCATGGCTATTGGCTAAGAGGTGAAAACGTCACCTCTTAGCCAAAAAAATTTTCCAGCCGTGGGCTGCCGAAGCAACTAAAAACGGCTATCGATTCAATCAAATAAAGTAGCTTTCTACATGATCCCTATGATTAAAGGGACAGTAAACACCAGAATTTTTGTTGTTTAAAAAGGTATATAATCCCTTTATTACCCATTCCCCAATTTGGATAACCAACACAGTTATAATAATATACTTTTTACATCTGTGATTACCTTGTATCTAAGCCTTTGCAACTGCCTCCTTATTTCAGTTCTTTTGACAGACATGCATTTTTAGCCAATCAGTGCTTGCTCTTAGGAGCTTCACGTGCCAGAGCTCAATGTTATCTATATGAAACACATGAACTAACGCCCTCTAGTGGTGAAAAACTGTCAAAATGCTTTCCGATTAGAGGCAGTCTTCAAGGTCTAAGAAATTAGCACATGAACCTCCTAGATTTAGCTTTCAACTAAGAATACCAAGAGAACAAAGCAAAATTGGTAATAAAAGTAAATTGGAAAGTTGTTTAAAATTGCATGCCCTATTTAAATCATAAAATATTTTTTGTGACTTTACTGTCCCTTTAAGTTCCCATTTGCGGCACGAAACGCGTACACACAAACACACACATACTGTATGTATTGTGCTGTTATGCCATGCCTCCTACAAACTACCCCTGCACTGGGAGTAAAAAACAAGCAAAGTTTAAAAAATATGTCACACTGTTGTCAGTCTGCCGTGGCACACCTGAGGATCTCTCACGGCACACTGGTTGAAAAACACTGGCTTAGATACAAGATAATCAAGGAGGTAAAAAGTGTCTTAATATAACTGTTGGATATGCAAAACAGGAGAATGGGTAATAAAGGGATTATCTATCTTTTAAAACAATAAAAAATTATATTGTAGACTGTCCCTTTAATTTTGCTGTTTATTCACCACTGTTGATATAGTAATTGGAGTATCTGCTATTTTGTCTTCTCTTTTGTGCACTGCAGTAACTCACTATATAAACATGAGGAGCAAATTGCTACCTATTACTGTATTCCGGGAAATAAATTGTCTCAAAATAACTCAGCTGCCTCTAAAAAAAAAAGCAGGAAAGCTGTTAGTGCACTTTTATGAGGCAAATAACAATGCTGATCACCAGTACTTCAGAGTTCAAACGTTTCTCTCCAAGAGCCCATAAATGTGTCCAGTAAAATGGCGCCTCAGGAAGTCTAACTCTTGAAAGACTCCTCAGCATGTTTTATGTACCTGGACTGTTCTGAGACCACAAAACACCACACATTTTGCTACAGATATGACAATTTACATGTATTCAGGGGCTGGGAAATCCATGAAAGCTCCAGGAGGCGTAATGTTCAAACTGCTTTGTTTCAGACTCTTCAGGTTGGGACTTTTCTTAAGAAACATTGACACATGTTCCTTATAGTTTTGGACATGTAAGCTTTACTCCTATTAATCACAAACTAAATAAAAAAAACAAAATGTTTTTGTTTTTTTTTTCTCCCCCCCCGGTACAAATTATTTACAAACCACATGTTTGTACTTTATTGTACAAATTTAATAGGGAAATATGGTTAAAAAGTTTTCAGAGAACAGGATGTTGATTCATCCTCTTAAATTGGATTAACATTCTTCTGTATATTCAATAAGTGTACATTGTGAATTCTGCTAAATTCTAAATCTAATCTGTTAAATGCTGATTAAATAATTTGCACGAAAATCCAGCATTTGTAATTTCTTTTTCTAGTTCATTTATTGTGGTATAGAGCCCAGTAGTAAAAACACCAGTAACTAATTAATGCATTTTTTTTAATATTATTTAGCAAAATAGAATAAGAAAATATTGTTTTTTGTTATGCAATTGGTTGTAGCAAAGACTAAATAACCTAATGTGCAAAAGTATAATAGGTATTAAAGAGACCGTAAACACCAACATGTCTGTTATACGATAACCTATCCACCAAGTCTTACTGTTTTTAAAAACAAATTTAACATCCTTTGTACTGCAATTATTTTTCAATAGCCAAACTTCATCCACCATTTGCCTTATTTGGAGGAACCAATGTGGGCAGCTTTAGTCTGCAGACAAAAAGGCTAGCCACGGTCATGCAGTTAGTACAAAGTGTTAGTATAAGTGTTTTGCAGTGGTTATCAGTTATTGGACCAATAAATATAGTAGATTTGCAGTCAACAAATTCATGATAAAAAGACAATGCAATAGAACGTAGTCTTAACTTTAACCCTTTGAGTAGCTGCTTAGATGCCTGAGATACAGGCTTCTAAGCAGCATGCCCCCTGCTCTTATATTTAACATTTTTAAGTATAAATAAAGTTGTGCTGTGACGTTATTGTGCGTGACATCACCACGCATCATGTGAAGCCGCGGCGATGCCTTTCACTATGCAGGCCCGATCGCCGAGGTAGGAGCGGGTGGGAGCCCCCAGATCTCCCTCAAGGTGAGAGAGTGCTCATGACGGCTCTGAGCCGTCATTAGCACCAGAGTGAGAAACTCTGTGACGGCTCAGAGCCGTCATTTGCACTCAAAGGGTTGAACAAGTAGTAGATTATTTTTTTTCTGACAAATGTCAAAGCTATCTCTATTTCCACTTAGCATGTATCATGTGACAGCCATCAGCCAATCACAAATGCATATACGTATATTCTGTGAATTTTTGCACATGCTCAGTATGAACTGGTGACTCAAAGTGTAAATATATAAAGACTGTGCACATTTTGTTAATGGAAGTAAATTAGAAAGTTGTTTAAAATTGCATGCTCTATGTGAATCATGATAGTTTAATTTTGACAAGTGTCCCTTTAAAGCCAATTAAAGGGACATAATACTCATGCTAAATCACTTCATCAGCAGTGCTGAGGTCATGACCAGGTTTACTGTGATCTCATGAGATTTCATAGTACATTTCCTTAAACTGAATAGGGAAATAACATGATTGTTCACGAGGCACGCTCCCTTGCAGGTCCCGGAACAGGCATACTGATTTTCTGCTTAAGGGACAGTCAATACCAGAATTGTTATTATTTTAAAAGATAGATAATCCCTTAATTACCCATTCCCCAGTTTTGCATAACCAACACAGTTATAATAATACACATTTTACCTCTGTTATTACCTTGTATCTAAGCCTTTGCAAACTGCCTCCTTATTTCAGTTCTTTTGACAGACATGCATTTTTAGCCAATCAGTGCTTGCTCTTAGGAGCTTCACGTGCCAGAGCTCAATGTTATCTATATGAAACACATGAACTAACGCCCTCTAGCATCTGCACACTGCCCCCTTATTTCGGTTCTTTTGACAGACTTGCAGTTTAGCCAATCCGTGCTCACTCCTTGCTAAATTCACGTGCATGAGCTCAATGTTATCTATATGAAACACATGAACTAACACCCTCTAGTGGTCAGAATGCATTCAGCTTAGAGGTGGCCTTCAAGGTCTAAGAAATTAGCATATGTACCTCCTAGGTTTAGCTTTCAACTAAGAATACCAAGAAAACAAAGCAAAATTGATGATAAAAGTAAATTGGAAAGTTGTTTAAAGGGACAGTCAAGTCCAAAATAAACTTTCATGATTCAGATAGGCCACGTCATTTTAAAGTCCTTTACTATGGGATGTGAATACTTTTTGAGGTACAATTATTCTTTTTTTACATAAAGATGTTCAGGTGATATTTTCTAGTCCGCTTTTTACAGCTATGGTGCATCACTTTCAAGCGTTTTAACATTTATGTATCATGTCCCGTTAATGAAAGAAATGTAGTAGGGTTACCTTTATAAATGAGAGGGAGAGAGAGGTGCTTTTCATGTTCTGATAAGTAGAAATTGCTCAATAACATGAAAAGGGGAAATAATTGAATTAAATTGCAAAGTTGTTTTATTATGCATAACTAAACATTTTATTTAATAAACTCAATGTGTTTACTGTCCCTTTTTTAAATAACAATGTTTGCATCATTCTTTTGTTTTAAAGTTACAAATGGAAGAATTTGACTTTTTGCAGACACGTGTTTCTGAAATGCAAATGTTTTATTCTTTGTTTAAAGTTTAAGTCAAAAACATTAAAGCACATAAAAATGTAATGTATTGCATGGTGTATGAGCGTCAAACCTAATACCCTTGAATAGCACAGAAATTATAAATCCAATAATACATTGTAGGAGGGAATCAAAGGTAGCAAGAGAAAGGGATGGGTATAGGAAAGGTTGGTTGTTTGTCTTTTTTTTTTTAACAAACTTAAAAGGGCACTGAACCCAAATTTTTTCTTTCATGATTCAGATAGAGCATGAAATTTTAAGCAACTAACTAATTTACTCCTATTATCAAATTTTCTTTATTTTCTTGGTATCTTTATTTGAAATGCAAGAATGTAAGTTTAGATGCCGGCCCATTTTTGGTGAACAACCTGGGTTGTCCTTGCTGATTGGTGGATAAATTCATCCACCAATAAAAAAGTGCTGTCCAGAGTTATGAACCAAGAAAAAAAGCTTAGATTCCTTCTTTTTCAAATAAAGATAGCAAGAGAACGAAGAAAAAATGATAATAGGAGTAAATTAGAAAGTTGCTTAAAATTGCATGCTCTATCTGAATCACGAAATAAAGAAAATTGGGTTCAGTGTCCCTTTAAAGTATTGATAACATTTCCACTTTTTATATTCAGATCCTGGCGATGGACTTTAATTGATTACTTATAATTAAGATCTGCTATAACTTACTTTTTAATATAGCGGAGAATCTAATAACTTGCACACCCGCCGCCCACTTTAAACAGTTAACTCACAAAAAAAATATTCCTTTTGAACTGTTCTACAATCAGTGCTTTATCCATATGGCACTTTTGTTGTAGCCAGAGTGCTAATATTTCTCTTGTAAAGGTGTATCCAGTCCACTGGTTCATCCATTACTTGTGGGATATTCTCCTTCGCAACAGGAAGTTGCAAGAGGACACCCACAGCAGAGCTGTCTATATAGCTCCTCCCCTAACTGCCACCCCCAGTCATTCTCTTGCAACTCTCGACAAGAAAGGAAGTATTAAGAGATATGTGGTGACTTAGTGTAGTTTTTACCTTCATTCAAGAGTTTGTTATTTTTAAATGGTACCGGTGTTGTACTGTTTTACTCTCAGGCAGAAATTGGAAGAAGAATCTGTCTGGAGGTTGATGATCTTAGCGGTTTGTAACTAAGGTCCATTGCTGTTCTTACACATAACTGAAGAGTATGAAAAGAAAACTTCAGTTGGGGGGACGGTTTGCAGATCACTTGCTTTGAGGTATGTTCAGTATATTTTCTTCTAGAGAGATGATAAGGTCTAGAAAATGCTGACAGTGCCTGGTATATTTGAGGTAAGCCTGATGCAGTGATTTAACAACGACTGGGATCATGCTTACAAGATAAGGGTAATATTCATGTTAACTCTCATATTACTTAGTGTAAAAAAACGTTTGCATAACTTACAGAAAAAACGTTTTTTCTCTGAGGGTGATACATCTTTATTTGGGGCCTAGTTTTCCACATGGCTTGTTAGATTAATCCTAGGAGTACTTTTTTAAGGCCCTCTGACTTTGAGTGCATGGTGGGAGGGGCCTATTTTTGCGCACTTTATGCACAGTTAATATTCAGACTGAGACATCCAGCTTCCCTAAAGGAGTCCTTTGGCATCTAGGACCACTATAGAGGGTTTTTTTCATGCAAAAATCGTGTTTAAGGGCAGGTAGGAGCCACAGCAGAGCTGTGGCAGTGTGTTTGACTGTTTTTTAACGGTTTTACCGTTTTTCTAATCCGGTTTGGAGCCTAAGGGGTTAATCATCCATTTGCAAGTGGGTGCAATGCTGCTTTAGCATCTTATACACACTGTAAAAATTTTTTTAGAGTTTACTACTTTTTATCACTGTTTTGCAGTTTATGTGGTAGTTTTTTTTTCTCTTAAAGGCACAGTACCGTTTTTGTTTCATTGCTTTTTCACATTTATTAAAGTGTTTTCCAAGCTTGCTGGTCTCATTACTAGTCTGTTAAACAAATCTGACATAGAGGAAACTCCTTGTTCATTATGTTTAGAAGCCATTGTGGAACCCCCTCTTAGAATGTGTACCAAATGCACTGACCTTTCTATAAGTTATAAAGACCATATTATGGGTTTTAAAGATTTATCACCAGAGGTTTCTCAGACTGACAAAAGGGAGGTTAAACAACCTAGCTCTCCCAATGTGTCAGAACCTGTATCTCCCGCGCAAGTGATGCCAAGTACATCTGGCGCGTCCAATGCGTTTACCTAACAAGACATGGGGGCAGTTATGAATCATACCCTCACAGAGGTATTGTCCAAACTGCCAGGGTTACAAGGAAAGCGAGACAGCTCTGGGGCTAGAACAAATACAGAGCTTTCTGACGCTTTAGTAGCTATGTCTGATATACCCTCACAATGTACAGAAGCCGAAGCAGGAGAGCTTCTATCTGTGGGTGACATTTCTGATTCAGGGAAGGCGTTACTTCAGTCTGACTCTGAAATGACAGCATTTAAATTTAAGCTTGAACACCTCCGCTTGTTGCTCAGGGAGGTTTTAGCGAATCTGGATGACACTGACACCATTGTAGTCCCAGAGAAATTGTGTAAAATGGACAAATACTTTGCAGTGCCTGTTTACACTGATGTTTTTCCAATCCCGAAGAGGTTTTCAGAAATTTATTACGAAGGAATGGGATAGACCAGGTGTACCGTTCTCTCCCCCTCCTGCTTTTAAAAATATGTTTCCCATAGATGCCGCTACACGGGACTCGTGGCAGACGGTCCCTAAGGTGGAGGGAGCAGTCTCCACCCTAGCTAAGCGTACAACTATCCCTGTCGAGGACAGTTGGGCTTTCCTAGATCCAATGGGTAAAAAATTAGAGGGTTTCCGTAAGAAAATCTTTATACAACAAGGTTTTATTCTCCAGCCTCTTGCATGTATTGCCCCAGTCACTGCTGCAGCGGCTTTCTGGTTCGAGTCTCTTGAAGAGGCTCTACAGGTGGAGTCCCCGTTGGATGATATCCTAGACAGGTTTAAAGCTCTTAAGTTAGCCAATTCATTTATTTCTGACGCCGTTTTTCATTTAACAAAGCTAACGGCTAAGAATTCAGGTTTTGCCATTCAGGCGCGTAGGGCGCTATGGCTTAAATCCTGGTCAACTGACGTTACTTCAAAGTCTAAGCTTCTCAACATCCCCTTCAAAGGGCAGACCCTATTCGGGCCTGGACTGAAGGAGATCATTTCTGATATTACTGGAGGAAAAGGCCACGCCATTCCCGAGGATAGGTCCAACAAATTAAGGACCAAACAGACTAATTTTCGTTCCTTTCGAAACTTCAGGAGTGACGCAGCTTCAACTTCCTCTACTGCAAAACAAGAAGGAAATTTTGCCCAGTCCAAGCCAGTCTGGAGACCTAACCAGGCTTAGAGGCAGCAGCAGGTTTTTTGGCCTGCTTTCCCTTGTTCCAAGACAGCATGAAGGAGTAGCCCCCGATCCAGGACCGGATGTAGTTGGGGGCAAACTTTCTCTCTTCGCCCAGGCTTGGGCAAGCGACGTCCAGGATCCCTGGGCTCTGGAGATTGTTTCCCAGGGATATCTTCTGGAATTCAAAGCCTCATCTCCAAAGGGGAGATTTCATCTCTCACAATTATCTGCAAACCAGATAAAGAGAGAGGCATTCTTACGTTGTGTTCAAGACCTTCTGGTTATGGGAGTGATCCACCCAGTTCCAAGGGAGGAACAGGGGCAAGGATTCTATTCAAATCTGTTTATAGTTCCCAAAAAAGAGGGAACTTTCAGACCAATCTTGGAACTCGAGATCCTAAACAAATTTCTCAAGGTCCCATCCTTCAAGATGGAGACTATTCGAACCATCCTACCTATGATCCAGGAGGGTCAATATATGACTACCGTGGACTTAAAGGATGCTTATCTCCACATTCCGATACACAGAGATCATCATCGGTTTGGTAATGCCTGTCTAGGAAGGCAAACCTGAGAGTTTGTGGCTCTTCCCTTCGGGTTAGCCACGGCACCAAGAATCTTTACAAAGGTTTTAAGGTCCCTACTGGCGGTTCCAAGGCCATGAGGCATTGCGCTGGCTCCTTACCTAGATGACATTCTGATACAGGCGTCGAATTTTCAAATCGCCAAGTCCCATACGGACATTGTTCTGGCATTCCTGAGGTCTCGTGGGTGGAAAGTGAACAAAGAAAAGAGTTCTCTCTCCCCTCTCACAAGAGTTTCCTTCCTAGGAACTCTGATAGATTCAGTAGAAATGAAGATTTTTCTGACAGAGGTCAGGTTGTCAAAGCTTCTAACTTCCTGCCGTGCTGTTTATTCCACTTCTCAGCCGTCAGTGGCTCAGTGTATGGAAGAAATCGGCTTAATGGTAGCAGCAGTGGACATAGTTCCTTTTGCCCGCCTACATCTCAGACCACTGCAACTTTGCATGCTCAATCAGTGGAATGGGGATTACACAGATTTGTCCCCTCTGCTAAATCTGGATCAAGAGACCAGGGATTCTCTTCTCTGGTGGCTATCTCGGGTCCATCTGTCCAGGGGAATGAGCTTCCGCAGGCCAGAATGGACTATAGTGACGACAGATGCCAGCCTTCTGGGCTGGGGCGCAGTCTGGAACTCCCTGAAGGCTCAGGGTTCGTGGACTCAGGAGGATGCCCTCCTTCCAATTAAACATTCTGGAACTAAGAGCGATATTCAATGCTCTTCAGGCTTGGCCTCAGCTAGCTGCGGTCAGGTTAATCAGATTTCAGTCGGACAACATCACGACTGTAGCCTATATCAACCATCAGGGGGGTACAAGGAGCCCCCTGGCGATGTTGGAGGTTTCAAGGATAATTCTATGGGCAGAGGTTCACTCTTGCCATCTCTCAGCTATCCATATTCCAGGAGTAGAGAACTGGGAGGCGGATTTCCTAAGTCGGCAGACTTTTCATCCAGGGGAGTGGGAGCTCCATCCGGAGGTATTTGTCCAGTTTATTCAACTATGGGGCAAGCCAGAACTGGATCTCATGGCGTCTCGTCAGAACGCCAAGCTTCCTCGTTACGGGTCCAGGTCCAGGGATCCCAAGACAGCGCTGTTAGATGCTCTAGCAGCGCCCTGGTCTTTCAGCCTGGCTTATGTGTTTCCACCGTTTCCTCTGCTCCCTCGTCTGATTGCCAAGATCAAGCAGGAGAGAGCTTCAGTGATTTTGATAGCTCCTGTGTGGCCACGCAGGACTTGGTATGCAGATCTGGAGGACATGTCATCCTTTCCACCATGGACTCTGCCGCTGAGGCAGGACCTTCTACTTCAAGGTCCTTTCAAACATCTGAATCTAATTTCTCTGCGTCTGACTGCTTGGAGATTGAACGCTTGATTCTATCAAAGTGTGGTTTTTCCGAGTCGGTCATTGATACCTTAATTCAGGCTCGAAAGCCTGTCACCAGGAAAATCTATCATAAGATATTGTTTAAATATCTTCATTGGTGTGAATCCAAGGGTTACTCATGGAGTAAAGTCAGGATTCCTAGAATCTTATCCTTTCTCCAAGAGGGATTGGAGAAAGGATTGTCTGCTAGTTCCTTAAAGGGACAGATTTCTGCTCTGTCTATTCTTTTGCACAAACGTCTGGCTGAGGTTCCAGACGTTCAGGCGTTTTGTCAGGCTTTAGTTAGAATTAAGCTTGTGTTTAAACCTGTTGCTCCGCCATGGAGTTTAAATTTAGTTCTTAAAGTTCTTCAAGGGGTTCCATTTGAACCTTTGCATTCCATAGATATTAAGCTTTCATCTTGGAAAGTTCTGTTTCTGGTAGCTATCTCCTCGGCTCGAAGAGTTTCGGAGTTGTCTGCTTTACAGTGTGATTCTCCTTATCTGATTTTCCATGCAGATAAGGTAGTTTTACGTACCAAACCTGGGTTTCCTCCTAAGGTAGTATCTAATAAGAATATCAATAAGTATATTGTTGTTCCTTCATTATGTCTTAATCATTCCTCAAAGAAGGAACGTCTTTTACACAATCTTGATGTGGTTCGTGCTTTAAAGTTTTATTTACAAGCTACGAAGGATTTTCGTCAACCATCTGCTTTGTTTGTTGTCTACTCTTGACAGAGGAGAGGCCAAAAGGCTACGGCAACTTCTCTTTCTTTTTGGCTGAGAAGCATAATCCGCTTAGCTTATGAGACTCCTGGCCAGCAGCCTCCTGAAAGAATTACAGCTCATTCCACTAGAGCGGTGGCTTCCACATGGGCTTTTAAAAATGAGGCCTCTGTTGAACAGATTTGTAAGACGGCGACTTGGTCTTCGCTTCACACTTTTTCTAAATTCTACAATTCAATACTTTTGCTTCTTCGGAGGCTATTTTTGGGAGAAAGGTCTTACAGGCAGTGGTGCCTTCCGTTTAAGTTCCTGCCTTGTCCCTCCCTTCATCCGTGTCCTAAAGCTTTGGTATTGGTATCCCACAAGTAATGGATGAACCCCTGGACTGGATACACCTTTACAAGAGAAAACAAAATTTATGCTTACCTGATAAATTTATTTCTCTTGTGGTGTATCCAGTGTCGGTGTGTGGGTTATTAGAATGGCACAGCTAGATTAAAAACCAAGTTCTAGTGCATCTTCATTAGAAGGAATCAATTAAAGTCCACCTAAAATATCACAAACATTCAGTATTTGATTATAAAATGTGGAGAGTTCACCACATCACTCTAACATACTAGTGATACTATTCCTTTTTTTTTTTTTTTTTTTACAAGCCAAATGTGCTATTGTTTATTAAATCCAGAAGCTAATAGCTTATGAAACATATGCTTACAAGGGAATAAGGCACTAATTTATAATTATTTTTTTTTTTTTTTTTTTTAAAGGTATGATTTATGTGGATATTGCGCAGAATTATTATATATTTTTTTAACTTTATGTGGAAAAGCCTTGCAACTTGAAATAGTTGTACAAATGTGAAAGGGCTCAGCACTGAAAGGGTTAAAATAACATCCAAATGCAAAAATGACATGCTCTAATTAGAGCATGTACGTCTTTATAAGTGACCCAGTTGTGTCCTGCTCATAAGCTGCAATGTTTGTAGCTCTGGAGTGGAACTTTACTGCAGTATTTAAACAGTTGTCTATGATCACCAATTCTAATATTGCATTGTCTAATGAATTAAGAGCATGCCATTTGTGCGTTAGAATGCCTCTTTAAAGATAATCTTATTTCTCTTGATTATGGCTAACCATCACCATGGTTTTCAAGTAGTTAGCACAGTCTGCAGAGTTTTGTTAGTTATCAGTAGATAAACAGTTTTTAAAACCTATTTATTTTTGTATGCAGGTATTTTGCAGTTCCAGAACATGAAATCTTTAATGGTTCAGATAGAACATTCAGTTTTATTATAAAACAAATCTTGTTCTTTTGCTATCCTCTTGTTGAAAAGCATAGGCACATGTACGTAATAGCAACAATGTACTAATGCATTGCTACTCTAGAGCTGACTTACTGTGTGCTTAATCCCTTTACACGAGTTAAACACAAAGTTATGTACAAGACACAGTGCAATAATAACATAATAATTTTGAACAAACTTCACCTAAAAGAAATAGGTGGAAAAAAAATCAGTGAGTCCTGCACATCTAAAAAGCTTAGAGAATATGTTGTGAGAGCGCTTCAGACACACCCAGCCCACTTTCTGAAACTGTCAGGCTTAGTTCACATTGAAAAATAAAGTGCAATGCAATTAGTAAAAGATTCACAGAAATATGCAGAGTTTAATTCAATTTTTTTTAGTGTTACACAAACATCCAAAGCACAAGTCAGAATTTGTCCCAAATAGACTACTACATACAAAGTCTAAATGCATTAAAAAAAACAAAATAGAAAGATCAAATACTAATAAAACATAAAGTGCAAAATAAACAAAAATACTGTAATTGATATAGGTAGACCCTAGATGCTATAATGTAAACTATCAATGCCAGTACCCTAACCCCCCAGCCAAAACAAAGACTCAGTAGCAGAAATATGCTATATGTGGGACTAAAGCCTAGTATATATTATAATAAATACATTTTTAATTGTGTTAACCAAATATTTTTTAACAGATTTTTTTTTAATGTAATAGGTACTAAGCCTAAGGAGCACCTGTAACATGGAGGACAAAGTCTAACATCTAAAGTGAATTAACATACAAAGCGCAAAGTGTAAATGTAACAAATGGCGAGCAGTGCTATATTGTACTGTGCTTAGGGGTCGATTTAACAAAGCAAGCTTTTCGACCCACTACGGCTGCAGGTTCTCACAAGAGAAAAGTGGCGAAATTCAATCTCTGCGGTCTAGTCCGACTGGGGAGATTGACAGCTCCTGCCCGTGTGCAGGCAGGGCGTGGGATTTCACGCTAGCGCAAAATAGCGCTTGTATGCAATACTGAATTCTGCCAGGGCAATTCAGCCCGACAGACGAGCTGCGGCGGACAGGGGCACGTATGCGCCTCTGTCCGCCTCAGCTTAATAAATATCCCTCTTAGTTTATTCTTCACATCCAGGGAACACACTTTAGAGCGACTATAACAAAATTGCCTTTCTATAATCTTATGATGCTAGAGAATCATTTTAGATCATCTCTTCTTAGAAGTGAGTTTTAGAAATATGGGCTCATAACGCCCAATAAGTGGTTAAACACATAGGCAGACCCTGCTCTGGAGCTGCAGCATAATACTGCTGGTAATTAGTACAGTTTTTTAAATATATCTAATATAAATTTGTATATACATTTTTTTTGTTGTTTCTTTTTGACTACTGTGGGTAAACTAGTGTAGTGTGTGTGAGCTGTGAAATTAAATCCCCACCTGACGATCAAGGATCAGTTTGTGAGCTGTTGTAAAATTATATATGAACAGAAGTTTGCTTTTCCAGTTATGTAATCTGAGACAGTGTTTCCAGTGCTGTATGAGGTTGTAAAATGCTCTGCTGTCCTTCCGACCTTTTAGTTTATGACCTACATTTACTTTAAAACAAGGAGTTATTTTTGTCAGTGAAGAATGATTTTCTTATCCTATAAAGAGATATTTAAGAAATAAAATAATTATCCTGCTATTTAATGTGTTCATTATTTATTTTGTCAGCTTTTACTATTTAAACTATAAAAAATGCATTTCCTTCCTAAGATAGGGAGAGTCCACGGCTTCATTCTTTACTGTTGGGAAATACACCACCTGGCCACCAGGAGGAGGCAAATACACCCCAGTCAAAGGCTTAAATATCCCTCCCACTTCCTCATTACCCCAGTCATTATTTGCCTTTTGTCACGTTTGTAGGTGGCAGAGAAGTGTCTGAAGATTCGGAGAGTTCTGTAAAAGTGTATCTGCCCTTCGAGATAGGACTGGAGTTTTAAGTAGTCATGTCAACCTCTCAGTGAGAGTATTGATGAAAGTTAGAGTCTGGAGATGAAAGGAAAGTTTTTCTGCGAAACCTTCCAGACTACTGCTAACAGCTCCTAAGCAATCAGTGTTGACTAATTTCACTGCCTGCTTTCTCTCACTCAATTCCATGTCAGGAGCGCTGCTATAAGACTGTCACACTTGAGAGGCTGTGTTCTGTTCCACAGTGTGGATCCTGGAGGTAAGATGGTTTCAATTTTTACACATAAAACGCTATAACAGGGGCACAGTGTGACTCCTTTATACCTTGATAGGATCCAGGCTTAATATCCTCTGAAGGGGGTTTATTAAACAGTTTGGGTTAATTAATCAGTGCATAATTATTTACATGTTACTTTGTGTGATTTTTTTTTTCTGGGCTGATAGACTGTGTTTTTGGCTGGAACAATCGGGTTTCACTTTTAAGTTTCACTTTCGTTTTTGAAAGTGTTGCACAGCTCCTATTACTTGCTGTACTTGTAATAACAGGTCTATGTTCATTTCCTCCATCTCCATTTCGGCTGAGATTTGAACCTGAGGAGAGCATTTCCTCTGTTAACTGTCTGGGTCTAGGAGGTGGTGAGTGCCCCAGCCATTGGGAGTATAAAGTTGCAGTTTTCTATAATAAAAAATGTTTTTATTTGTGTCTTCCTCTGGGTATAACCTGAGCTATGGAGGACTCTAACATGTTAGAAGGTACTCCTTCTGTACTAAATCATACCTGTTTATATTGTTAGGAGGCCGTGGTTTTCCCGCCCACGCGATTATGTTCCACATTCTTTAACAGAGTTATAAAGTTTAAGAAGGGAGACAAGCCTGCTAAGGCTCTTAGTCCCTCTGAGCCATCTACCTCTCAGGAATCGGCATCCCGTGAGATTACTACCCTTGCTACATTATCCACTCCACATGATGTTTCCCGTAGCACATCTAATCCTCCATCTGGTTCGCGGATCTAGTGGGGATGTCCTCATCTCCTCCATGGAAGTTACCTTGTCACAGAGACCTGCTGATACAAGGTCCATTTGTTCATCAAAATCTAGATTCTCTGAGGCTGACTGCATGGAGATTTAATGCGTAGTCTTAGCCAATAGAGGTTTCTCTGAGAGTGTCATTGATACTCTTATTCAAGCTTGTAAACTAGTTACTCTGCGTATCTACCACAAGGTGTGGAGGACCTACTTATTTTGGTGGGAAGAGCATGTTTTTTCCTGGCACAGCGTTAAGGTCGCCAGGATCTTTATCTTTTCTCCAGGATGGGCTGGAGAAGGGCCTTTCTGCTAGTTTCGGCCCTGTTGGTTTTATTGCAAAAGAGACTGGCTGAGCTTCCAGATGTGCAGTCCTTTAAGGCTCTGATTAGGATCAGACCTGTGTTTAGATCTGGGGCTCCTCCTTGGAGCCTAAATCTTGTTCTTCAGTTTTTGCAACCGGTTCCGTTTGAGCCTCTGCATTTCATTGACATTAACTTATCTTGGAAGGTTCTCTTTTTATTGGCTATTGCTTTTTTCTGAGATCTCTGCTTTGCAACGTGAGTCCCCTTATCTGATTTTTTTTTTTTCCATGCAGATAAGGCAGTTTAACATACTAAATTAGGTTTTCTTCCTAAGGTTGTGTCAGATCTCAACATCAATCAGGAGATTGTGGTTCCTTTCTTGTGTCCTAATCCTTCTTCATCGAAAGAACGCTTGCTTCACAATTTGGATGTGGTTCGCGCCTTGTAGTTCTATCTTCAGGCTACTAAGGAGTTTAGACAATCTTCTTCTCTGTTGTCTGTTCGGGGATCAGATTTGTAAGGCGGCTACCTGGTCCTCCTTACATACTTTTTCAAAATTTTACAAGTTTGATGTTTTTTGCTTCGGCTGAAGCAGTTTTCAGGAGAAAAGTTTTGCATGCTGTGGTGCCCTCAGAATAGGGTCCGCCTCTTCCTTTTTGTTCCCTCCTGTTATTCATTCAGTGTTCTCTGGAGCTTGAGTATAGTTTTTCCAATAGTAAGGAATGAAGCCGTGGACTCTCCCTATCTTATTAAGGAAAACATATTTTATGCTTACCAGATAAATTCCTTTCCTTCCGGATAGTGACAGTCCACAGCCCCCGCCCATTTTTTCTTCTCTATGGGCGGACCCCTATTTATTTTATTTTTCTGGCACTATTTATACCCTAATGTTTCTCCTACTTTTTCTTGTTCCCTGGGCATAATGACTGGGGTAATGAGGAAGTGGGAGTGATATTTAAAGGGACAGTCTACACCAGAATTATTATTGTTTAAAAAGATCGATAATCCCTTTTTATTACCCATTCCCTAGTTTTGCATAACCAACACAGTTCTAAAAATAGACTTTTTACCTCTGTGATGACCTTGTATCTAAGCCTCTGCAAACTTTCCCCTTATTTCAGTTCTTGTGACAGACATTTATTTTAGCCCATCAGAGCTGGCTCACCTGAACTCCACGTGCGTGAGCACAGTGTTATCTATATGACACACATGAACTAACACCCTCTAGTGGTGAAAAACTGTCAAAATGCCCTGAGAGAATAGCCTTCAATGGCTTAGAAATTAGCATATGAACCTCCTAGGTTTAGCGTTCAACTAAGAATACCACAAGAACAAAGCACAATTTTTTTTAAATTACCTTCTCTATCTGAATCATGAAAGTTTATTTTGGACTAGACTGTCCCTTTAAGCCTTTGGCTGGGGTGTCTGTCTCCTCCTGGTGGCCAGGTGTTGTATTTCCCAAAGGTAAGGAATGAAGCAGTGGACTCTCCCTATACGGAAGGAAAGGAATTAATCTGGTAAGCATACATTTATGTTTTTTCTTTTACAAGATATGACACGTCCACGGATTTCATCCTTACTTGTGGGATTTAACCTCCTGCTAGCAGGAAGTGGCAAAGAGCACCACAGCAGAGCTGTATATATAGCTCCTCCCTTCCCTCCACCTCCAGTCATTCTCTTTGCCTGTGTTAGTGATAGGAAGAGGTAAAGTGAGGTGTTGGTTTAGATTCTTCAATCAAAAAGTTTTTTATTTTAAAATGGTGCCAGTGAGTACTATTTTTCTCAGGGATAAATCGTCAGTCTATTACTTCCCAAGAGGAGTGGAGACATCTTATTTTCTGCCCTGATGTTGATGATCTTAGCAAATTTGATCTAAGATCCATGATGGTTCCCACAGCGCAGCTGAAGGTAGTGTAAGAAAAATCTTCAGTGTGGAGAACGGTTTCTTGCTAGAAGCAGCATTGACGTATGTTCAGTATTTTATTTCTGGGGAGACTTGATGCATCAGAACAGGCTGACATTATTCCCTATATGGGGAGGGGTAAGCAGTATGCACTATATGTAAGGAAATGGTGTACCTGGAATCCCTTTATATTGATTGCCAAAATATGTAAATATATCTTTGAGGCTTATTCAAGGGCTAGACGCTGGGAGCTGCGGTTTGCTTTAAGGGCTGTTATTTTTATCACTGGCCTGAGGGAGTGCAGTGTTTTTTAAGATGTTTCACTTTAGGTGCATGCAAGAGGGCACATGGCTTATTTTTTACATCGACATGTTTGTTTTTACTTTGCGACCCATGCGGGTCTTAGTCAGGCTCGAGTTACGCCCGCGGTGGGCGGGGCCTATTTTTGCACGCTCAGGTGGGTCCTAAGTTGTCTTGACCTTCGAAGGTTTTTTCAAGCTTATCAAGCAGCAGCAGTGTATTCCGGGTGCAGGTAGGCGCCACAGCAGAATAAATATAATAATAACTTTTAAATCGATATTATATTGTTTCTTACATATCTCAGCAAGTGGATGCAATACTGAGAGTATTCTGGGCACATTAAAATATTTTTTATTGCCACAAACACGTTTTTGAAGGTATAGAAAAATTGTTGCGCTTTTATTATTTAAAGGCGCAGTACAGTTTTTTTGTATTAACATTTTTGTCTATATAATTTGAATTCAGAGCTCAATATTTTAAGCAAAGAACGACTATTATTACTATTGCTAGTCTGTTTAACATGTCTGAAACTGAGGAAACTCCTTGTTCTATGTGTTTAGATGCCACTGTGGAACCCCCTCTGATTTTTTGTTCCTCGTGTACTGAGAGGGCTATAATGTAAAGCACAGATTTTATGTAAAGAAAATGTGTCTAAGGATGATTCTCAGTCTGAGGACAATCAGGGTATACCGCTAAATTCTTCCCAAGCGACGCCGGGTTCTTAAACCGCGTCCAATTAATTTACTCTTCAGGATATGGCTGCAGTTATGTCAACTACCCTTACAGAGGTATTATCTAAGTTGCCAGTGTTACAGGGCAAACGCAGTAGGACAGAAGTCAATGTGAATACTGAGTCCGGTGATGCTTTGTTAGCTATTTCCAATGTAACCTCACAGGGATCTGATTTGGGGGTCGGGGAACTTTCCGATTCGGGAAGTGCGTTACCTCAGACGGACTCGGATGTAATGTCCTTTACATTTAAGCTTGAACACCTCCGCCTGTTACTTTGGGAAGTTTTAGCGACTCTGGATGACTGTGACTCTATTGTGGTACCACCAGAGAAATTGTGTAAAATGGACAAATACTTAAAGGTACCTGTTTACACTGATGTTTTTCCGGTTTCTAAGAGAATTTCTGAGATTATTAAGAGGGAGTGGGACAGACCGGGTAACCCGTTCTCACCTTCTCCTAATTTCAAGAAAATGTATCCCATATCTGACACTGTTCGGGACTCTTGGCAAACAGTCCCTAAGGTGTAGGGAGCTATATCTACCCTGGCTAAGCGTACAACTATTCCTATTGAGGACAGTTGTGCTTTCAAAGACCCTATGGATAAGAAATTGGAGGGTCTTCTAAAGAAATTGTTTATTCATCCGGGTTTCCTTTTACAACCAACGGCCTGCATTGTAAGAGTTACTACTGCGGCGGCCTTCTGGTTTGATGCCTTAGAGTCTCTTAAGACTGAGACTCCATTAGAGGATATTTTAGATAGAATTAAGGCTCTTAAGCTTGCTAATTCTTTTATTACCAATGCCGCCTTTCAGATTGCCAAATTGGCGGCTAAGAATGCCGGATTTGCTATTTTAGCGTGTAGAGCATTATGGTTAAAATCTTGGTCTGCTGATGTGTTATCTAAGTCAAAGCTTTTGGCTATTCCTTTCAAGGGTAAGACCCTTTTTGGGCCTGACTTGAAAGAAATAATTTCTGACATCACGGGAGGTAAGGGTCATCTCCTACCTCAGGATAGAACTGCTAAACTGAGGGGTAAACAAAATAATTTTCGTTCCTTTCGGAACTTTAAAGGAGTCCCCTCTTCTTCCTCTTTTTCTGCCAAACAGGAAGGGAATTTTGCTCAGACCAAGTCCATCTGGAGACCCAACCAGGCTTGGAACAAGGGTAAATAACCCAAGAAGGCCGCTGCTGCTACCAAGACAGCATGAAGGGGCGGCCCCCGATCCGGGACCGGATGTAGTAGGGGGCAGACTTTCTCTCTTTGCCCAAGCTTGGGTAAGAGATATTCAGGATCCTTGGACACTGTAAATCGTGTCCCAAGGGTATCAGCTGGAATTCAAAAATTCTCTCCCAAGGGGGAGGTTTCTTCTTTCACGATTATCTGTAGACCAGATAAAAAGAGAGGCGTTCTTACGTTGTGTAAAAGACCTCTCTACTATGGGAGTCATTCGTCCCGTTCCAAGACTGAAACAGGGACAGGGGTTTTACTCAAATCTTTTCGTGGTCCCCAAAAATGAGAGCAGGTTTCAACCCATTTTAGATCTAAAGAGTCTAAACAAGATTCTCAGAGTCCCATCCTTCAAGATGTAGACTATTCAAACAATTCTGCCATTGATCCAGGAGGGTCAGTAAATGACTACCGTGGACTTGAAGGATGCATATCTTTATATTCCTATCCACAAGGATCATCACTAGTTCCTAAGGTTTGCCTTTCTAGACAAACATTTTCAGTTTGTGACTCTTCCCTTCGGGTTGGCCACAGTTCCCAGGATCTTCTCAAAGGTTCTAGGGTCACTTCTGGCAGTTCTCAGGCCGAGGGGCATTGCAGTGGCGCCTTATCTGGACGATATTCTAATCCAGGCGTCGTCTTACCATCTGACGAAGTCTCATACAGACATGGTTCTGTCCTTTCTGAGGACTCATGGGTGGAAGGTGAATCTAGAAAAGAGTTCATTAATTCCACAGACAAGGGTTTCCTTCTTGGGAACTCTAATAGATTCCATATCTATAAAAAAAATCTTGACTGAGGTCAGAAAGTTAAAGATTCTAAATACATGCCGAGCCCTTCAGTCCAATCCTCGGCCATCAGTGGCCCAATGCATGGAGGTAATTGGATTAATGGTGGCGGCAATGGACATCATTCCGTTTGCTCGTTTTCATCTCAGACCGCTACAGCTGAGCATGCTCAGGCAGTGGAATGGAGATTATGCAAATTTGTCTCCTCCGATAGATCTGGATCAGGAGACAAGAGACTCTCTTCTTTGGTGGTTGTCCGCAGACCCTCATGGGTGATTGTGACGATGGACGCCAGCCTACTGGGTTGGGGTGCAGTCTGGAATTCCCTGAAGGCTCAGGGTGTGTGGACTCGGTTGGAGTCTCTTCTTCCAATCAATATTCTGGAATTGAGAGCAATATTCAATGCGCTTCAGTAGTGGCCTTAGTTGGCTTCGGCCAAATTCATCCGCTTTCAGTCGGACAACATCACGACTGTGGCTTACATCAATCATCAGGGAGGAACAAGAAGTTCCTTAGTGATGACAGAAGTATCCAAGATAATTCGGTGGGCGGAGACTCACTCTTGTTATCTGTCTGCAATCTACATCCCAGGAGTAGACAACTGGGAAGCGGATTTTTTAAGCAGACAGACATTTCATCCGGGGGAGTGGGAACTCCATCCGGAGGTCTTTGCCACCCTGATTCTCAGATAAGGCAGACCGGAGTTGGATCTGATGGCGTCTCATCAGAATGCCAAGCTTCTGAGATACGGATCCAGGTCAAGGAATCCTCAGGCCGAACTGATAGATGCCCTGGCAGTGCCTTGGTCGTTTAACCTAGCTTATGTGTTACCACCGTTTGCTCTCCTTCCCCAGGTGATTGCTTGGATCAAACAGGAGAGGGCTTCACTAATTCTAATCGCGCCTGCGTGACCTCTCAGGACTTGTTATGCCGATCTAGTGGACATGTCCTCTCTGCTGCCGTGGAAGCTTCCATTGAGACAGGACCTTCTCATTCAGGAACCCTTCCAACACCCAAATCTAGTTTCTCTGCAACTGACTGCTTGGAGATTGAACGCTTGATTTTATCTAAGCGGGGGTTCTCTGATTCGGTCATTGATACTTTGATTCAGGCACGTAAGCCTGTCACTAGAAAGATCTACCATAAGATATGGCGTAAATATCTTTTTTGGTGCGAATCCAAAGGCTACTCATGGAGTAGAGTTAGGATTCCCAAGATGCTGTCTTTTCTCCAAGAAGGATTGGAGACAGGGTTATCAGCAAGTTCCTTAAAGGGTTAATTCTCTGCTTTGTCAATTTTACTACACAAACGTTTGGCAGATGTTCTAGATGTTCAGTCTTTCTGTCAGGCTATGACCAGAATCAAGCCTTTGTTTAGACCAATTGTTCCACCCTGGAGTTTGAAATTAGTTCTTAATGTTCTTCAAGGGGTTCCGTTTGAACCCATGCATTCCATAGATATTAAGTTGTTGTCTTGATAAGTTTTATTTTTGGTTGCTATTTCTTCTGCGCGTAGAGTTTCTGAGCTTTCAGCATTACAATGTGACTCGCCTTATATTATCTTTAATTATGATAAGGTGGTTTTACGTACCAAACCTGGGTTCCTTCCTAAGGTTGTTTCAAATAAGAATATTAATCAGGAAATTGTTGTTCCTTCCTTATGTCCTAATCCTTCTTCTAAGAAGGAGCGTCTGTTGCATAACTTGGACGTGGTCCGTGCCTTGAAGTTTTACTTGCAGGCGACTAAGGATTTCCGTCAATCATCTTCATTATTCATTGTTTTTTCTGGAAAGCGTAGGGGTCAGAAAGCTACGTCTCCCTCTTTCTTTTTGACTGAAGAGTATCATCTGTCTGACATATGAGACTGCTGGACAGCAGCCTCCGGAAAGAATTACGGCTCATTCTACTAGGGCTGTGGCTTCCTCATGGGCATTTAAAAACGATGCTTCTGTTGAACAGATTTGCAAGGCTGCAACTTGGTTGTCTCTTCACACTTTTTCCAAATTTTCCACATTTGATACTTTTGCTTCTTCTGAGGCTGGTTTTGGGAGGAAGGTTCTTCAAGCAGTGGTGCCTTCCGTTTAGGTTCCTGTCTTGTCCCTCCCTTTCATCCGTGTCCTGTAGCTTTGGTATTGTATCCCACAAGTAAGGATGAAATCCGTGGACTCGTCATATCTTGTAAAAGAAAAGGAAATTGATGCTTACCGGATAAATTGACGAGTCCACGGCCCACCCTGTCATTTCTAAGACAGGTATGTACTTATTTTTATTAAACTTCAGTCACCTCTGCACCTTTTGGCTTTTCCTTTCTCTTCCTAACTTTGGTCGAATGACTGGAGGTGGAGGGAAGGGAGGAGCTATTTATACAGCTATGCTGTGGTGCTCTTTGCCACTTCCTGCTAGCAGGAGGTTAAATCCCACAAGTATGGATGAGATCCGTGGACTCATCATATCGTAAATGAAATAAATTTATCAGGTAAGCATAAATTTCCTTTTTCCCATCACCCCAGAAAGGCTGAAATGTAGATTTCTGAAAATTGACAATGCTACATGATGACTATTGGTGTAGGTGCTCAACTATCTGTCCCCAAAGTGGACATAGAAAAAAACATCTTGAATAGTTTAACTTCCTATGCTAAGGCCGTGTTCCTTGCACCTCATTGGGTAATAGGGTAGTATACTGTATTATACATTTTAATATTTTGCTTATTTTGTGATGGGTGTATATACATACAGTATATACACACAATTTAAAAATTGTTTAAAAATATGAAATAAAGAATGCCAATATTCCAATATTTTACTGCATTATCCTTTTAATAAAAAAATGCCACTTTAAATGATTTTCAAAACTATCAAAAATATGCTCCATTGCAGTTTTTTTTTCAGTTTTTTTTTTTTAAATTAGTGTTTAAGAAATAGTTTCACAATTCCATTTTCGTTCATATTTATATAAGCAATTAATGTTTTTTTCTTTAGCATGTTACCTACTTATAAAAATTTTGAGATTTCACTAATCTGTATTTTTATGTTTTTTCAGGAACAATTTGAAGATGCATTTGAAAATATCCCAGCGTAAGTAACATGTAGTTTAGAAATAATACTGCATAAGTTAAAATTTTTGTTCTTTTGAGTAAAATTGTTGTATTAATCCTAGGAATAAGTTAGTTGCAGTTGATATGTTCTAGTTAGGAGTCTGTCAGACTCCTTTAATTATAAAAAAAGCTACTTGATTTTTTTTTTTTGAAGCTCTTAAAGTTTTTTTTTTTTAATGTTTCTTTTAACTTTGTCATTGATGGGTTACCAGGAGATGTTTCTCCCTCAGATTCTCATGTGACATCCTAGTCATTCAGGATTCTAATGTTTATTAGACTTGGCCTAAAAAGTGTTAAATGCATTGATGAGGATTATGGGGATGTAAATGTTGCCCGTGTAGGTAAAATGGTTACCTATCCTTGCGTTTAGCAAATACTACGTACCACTAGCAGGTACATCCTCTAGTGGCTACTTTTCGAAATGTCTATATTTAAATTCCCCAGTAACAAATGTAATGGCATAACTTGGCAAGCAAATTCCCAACACATAAAAAGGTGGTACAGACTAAGTATACGAATACTTTTTTTGTCTGTGAAGAGTTCACAAATCTTTGGGATCCACACTCCACTGTCGCTAAGGCTTCTCAAAAGGTGCTTAACGGACATACTGGCATAGTGTGTTAGTGAAGCTGTGCAGTTTCCCAGCAGCACAAACTGCACAATATCCGTTCATAGTAAAAATTAACCACATTAGGATGACCTCTGTTGGTAATTATATTCAGGTTTTAAAAATAGTTATGTCTAGTGCCCTACAGATCAAATTAAAAGAAGACAACTGTATCAAGTATATTTTGTAGGCCAGATTGTTTTTTTTGTTTTTTTTAGCAGTTATCATTTGCCATATGGATATGTTTTTTTTTCTTCTGACATCAAATATATGCTCAGTATTCCACAGTTTGCCAATAACCTGATTTCTGTCATAAGATGGTGAGATACCATGACATCTTTGATGAAAGTCCAGTCCTATAGGAGGAGGCAAACACCCCACAAAACAAAGCTTTAATCCCACCCCCTATCCCTTCATTCTTTAGTCAATTTTTTAAATTTTTTCAAACTTTAAGCGCTATTCTACTCGTTGATTTGAAAGTGGTTCTCAGATCAATGTGTCACCCATTTTCCACCTCAGAGAGCCAGGAATCAGAGGTGTATAAAGGAGTACATTGTCGAGTAATTCTGCTGGAGTTTACCAGCAATGGTAATGAGTATCCTGGTACACTTGGGCGGACAGAGTCAGGGGTTCTATTCAAAACTTTTCATTGTTCCAAAGAAATATGGGACTTACAGGCCAATCTTGTATCTCAAAGCTCTGTTTCTGAAAGTTCAAAAAGGAGATTTCTCCAACATAGGTGTGTCCGGTCCACGGCGTCATCCTTACTTGTGGGATATTCTCTTCCCCAACAGGAAATGGCAAAGAGCCCAGCAAAGCTGGTCACATGATCCCTCCTAGGCTCCGCCTTCCCCAGTCATTCTCTTTGCCGTTGCACAGGCAACATCTCCACGGAGATGGCTCAGAGTTTTTTGGTGTTTAACTGTAGTTTTTATTCTTCAATCAAGAGTTTGTTATTTTAAAATAGTGCTGGTATGTACTATTTACTCTGAAACAGAAAAGAGATGAAGATTTCTGTTTGTAAGAGGAAAATGATTTTAGCAACCGTTACTAAAATCGATGGCTGTTTCCACACAGGACTGTTGAGAGGAATTAACTTCAGTTGGGGGAAACAGTGAGCAGACTTTGGCTGCTTGAGGTATGACACATTTCTAACAAGACTTGGTAATGCTGGAAGCTGTCATTTTCCCTATGGGATCCGGTAAGCCATTTTCTTAATTTTCAATATAAGAATAAAAGGGCTTCACAAGGGCTTTAAAGACTGGTAGACATTTTTCTGGGCCAAAACGATTACTATATAAGCATATTTAATGGTTTATAACTTTGGAGAGTTATTTTAATCTTGGCAATTTTGTTAAAAAAACGGACAGGCACTGTATTGGACACCTTTTTCACTGGGGGCCTTTTCTAGTCATAGGCAGAGCCTCATTTTCGCGCCACTAATGCGCAGTTGTTTTTGAGAAGCAAGGCATGCAGATGCATGTGTGAGGAGCTCAGATCCACTGAAAAAGCTTATTGAAGGCGTCATTTGGTATCGTATTCCCCTCTGGGCTTGGTTGGGTCTCAGCAAAGCAGATACCAGGGACTGTATAGGGGTTAAATGTAAAAACGGCTCCGGTTCAGTTATTTTAAGAGTTAAAGCTTTCAAATTTGGTGTGCAATACTTTTAAGGCTTTATGACACTGTGGTGAAATTTTGGTGAATTTTGAACATTTCCTTCATACTTTTGCGTATATTCAGTAAAAAAGTGTGTTCAGTTTAAAATTTAAAGAGACAGTAACGGTTTTATTTTAAAACGTTTTTTGTGCTTTGTTATCAAGTTTATGCCTATTAACATGTCTGAACTATCAGATAGACGATGTTCTGTATGTTCGGAAGCCAAGGTTCCTATCCATATAAATATATGTGATGCATGTGACAAGCAAAGTAGGGACAATGATGCCACTGATAATAATGTTGCCCAAAATGATTCCTTAAGTGAGGGGAGTAAGCATGGTACTGCATCATCCCCTTCTATGTCTACACCAGTCTTGCCCACTCAGGAGTCCCCTAGTGCATCTAGTGCACCAATCCTCCTTACTATGCAACAATTAACGGCTGTAATGGATAATTCTATTAAAAACATTTTAGCCAAAATGCCCACTTATCAGCGAAAGCGCGACTGCTCTGTTTTAGATACTGAAGAGCATGAGGACGCTGATGATAATGGTTCTGACATGCCCTTACACCAGTCTGAAGGGGCTAGGGAGGTTTTGTCTGAGGGAGAAATTTCAGATTCAGGAAAAATTTCTCAACAAGCTGAACCTGACGTTATTACATTTAAATTTAAATTGGAACATCTCCGCGCTCTGCTTAAGGAGGTGTTATCTACTCTGGATGATTGTGACAATTTGGTCATTCCAGAGAAATTATGTAAGATGGACAGGTTCCTAGAGGTCCCGGTGCCCCCCGAAGCTTTTCCTATACCCAAGCGGGTGGCGGACATTGTAAATAAAGAATGGGAAAGGCCCGGCATACCTTTTGTCCCTCCCCCTATATTTAAGAAATTATTTCCTATGGTCGACCCCAGGAAGGACTTATGGCAGACAGTCCCCAAGGTCGAGGGGGCGGTTTCTACTTTAAACAAACGCACCACTATCCCTATAGAAGATAGTTGTGCTTTTAAAGATCCTATGGATAAAAAATTAGAGGGTTTGCTTAAAAAGATGTTTGTTCAGCAAGGTTACCTTCTACAACCAATTTCATGCATTGTTCCTGTCACTACAGCAGCGTGTTTCTGGTTCGAGGAACTAGAAAAGTCGCTCAATCAAGCATCCTCTTATGAGGAGGTTATGGACAGAGTTCAAGCACTTAAGTTGGCTAACTCTTTTACCTTAGACGCCACTTTGCAATTAGCTAGATTAGCGGCGAAAAATTCAGGTTTTGCTATTGTGGCGCGCAGAGCGCTTTGGCTGAAGTCTTGGTCAGCGGATGTGTCCTCCAAGAACAGATTGCTTAACATCCCTTTCAAGGGGAAAACGCTGTTTGGCCCTGACTTGAAAGAGATTATTTCAGACATCACTGGGGGAAAGGGCCACGCCCTTCCTCAGGATAGGTATTTTAAGGCTAAAAATAAAACAAATTTTCGTCCCTTTCGCAGAAACGGGCCAGCCTCAAATTCTACATCCTCTAAGCAAGAGGGTAATTCTTCTCAAACCAAGCCAGCCTGGAGACCGATGCAAGGCTGGAACAAAGGTAAGCAGGCCAAGAAGCCCGCTACCGCTACCAAGACAGCATGAGATGCTGGCCCCCGATCCGGAACCGGATCTGGTGGGGGGCAGACTCTCTCTCTTCGCTCAGGCTTGGGCAAGAGATGTTCAGGATCCTTGGGCGCTAGAAATAGTTTCTCAAGGTTATCTCCTGGAATTCAAGGAACTACCCCCAAGGGGAAGGTTCCACAGGTCTCAATTGTCTTCAGACCAAATAAAAAGACAGGCATTCTTACATTGTGTAGAAGACCTGTTAAAAATGGGAGTGATTCATCCTGTTCCATTAGGAGAACAAGGGATGGGGTTTTACTCCAATCTGTTCATAGTTCCCAAAAAAGAGGGAACATTCAGGCCAATTTTGGATCTCAAGATCCTAAACAAATTTCTCAAGGTCCCATCGTTCAAGATGGAAACCATTCGGACAATTCTTCCTACCATCCAGGAAGGTCAATTCATGACCACGGTGGATTTAAAGGATGCGTATCTACATATTCCTATCCACAAGGAACATCATCGGTTCCTAAGATTCGCCTTTCTGGACAAGCATTACCAGTTTGTGGCACTTCCATTCGGACTAGCCACTGCTCCAAGAATTTTCACAAGGGTACTGGGGTCCCTTCTAGCGGTGCTAAGGCCAAGGGGCATTGCAGTAGTACCCTACTTGGACGACATACTGATTCAAGCGTCGTCTCTACCTCAAGCAAAGGCTCATACGGACATTGTCCTAGCCTTTCTCAGATCTCACGGGTGGAAAGTGAACGTAGAAAAAAGTTCTCTATTCCCGTCAACAAGAGTTCCCTTCTTGGGAACAATAATAGACTCCTTGGAAATGAAGATTTTTCTGACAGAAGCCAGAAAATCAAAACTTCTAAGCTCTTGTCAAGTACTTCATTCTGTTCTTCTTCCTTCCATAGCGCAGTGCATGGAAGTAATAGGTTTGATGGTTGCGGCAATGGACATAGTTCCTTTTGCGCGAATTCACCTAAGACCATTACAACTGTGCATGCTCAGACAGTGGAATGGGGATTATACAGATTTGTCCCCGACGATCCAAGTAGATCAGAGGACCAGAGATTCACTCCGTTGGTGGCTGACCCTGGACAACCTGTCCCAAGGGATGAGTTTCAGAAGACCAGAGTGGGTCATTGTAACGACCGACGCCAGCCTGGTGGGCTGGGGCGCGGTCTGGAAACACCTGAAAGCTCAGGGTCTATGGTCTCGGGAAGAATCTCTTCTCCCGATAAACATTCTGGAACTGAGAGCGATATTCAATGCTCTCAAGGCTTGGCCTCAACTAGCAAAGGCCAAATTCATAAGGTTTCAATCAGACAACATGACGACTGTTGCATATATCAACCATCAGGGGGGAACAAGGAGTTCCCTGGCGATGGAAGAAGTGACCAAAGTAATTCAATGGGCGGAGCTTCACTCCTGCCACTTGTCTGCAATCCACATCCCAGGAGTGGAAAATTGGGAAGCGGATTTTCTGAGTCGTCAGACATTTCATCCAGGGGAGTGGGAACTCCATCCGGAAATCTTTGCCCAAATAACTCAATTATGGGGCTTTCCAGACATGGATCTGATGGCGTCTCGTCAGAACTTAAAGGTTCCTTGCTACGGGTCCAGATCCAGGGATCCCAAGGCGACTCTAGTAGATGCACTAGTAGCGCCCTGGACCTTCAACCTAGCTTATGTGTTCCCACCGTTTCCTCTCATTCCCAGGCTGGTAGCCAGGATCAATCAGGAGAGGGCTTCGGTGATCTTGATAGCTCCTGCGTGGCCACGCAGAACTTGGTATGCAGACCTGGTGAATATGTCATCGGCTCCACCATGGAAGCTACCGTTGAGACGGGACCTTCTTGTTCAAGGTCCGTTCGAACATCCGAATCTGGCATCACTCCAACTGACTGCTTGGAGATTGAACGCTTGATTTTGTCAAAGCGTGGGTTCTCAGATTCTGTCATTGATACTCTTATTCAGGCTAGAAAGCCTGTAACTAGAAAAATTTACCATAAAATATGGAAAAAATATATCTGTTGGTGCGAATCAAAAGGATTCCCATGGAACAGGGTAAAAATTCCTAAGATTCTATCCTTTCTACAAGAGGGTTTGGAGAAAGGATTATCTGCAAGTTCTTTGAAGGGACAGATTTCTGCTTTATCTGTTTTACTTCACAAGAAGCTGGCGGCTGTGCCAGATGTTCAGGCTTTTGTTCAGGCTCTGGTTAGAATCAAGCCTGTCTACAAACCTTTGACTCCTCCTTGGAGTCTCAATTTAGTTCTTTCAGTTCTTCAAGGGGTTCCGTTTGAACCCTTACATTCCGTAGATATCAAGTTATTATCTTGGAAAGTTTTGTTTTTGGTTGCAATTTCTTCTGCTAGAAGAGTTTCAGAGTTATCTGCTCTGCAGTGTTCTCCTCCTTATCTGGTGTTCCATGCAGATAAGGTGGTTTTGCGTACTAAACCTGGTTTTCTTCCGAAAGTTGTTTCTAACAAAAATATTAACCAGGAGATAGTCGTGCCTTCTTTATGTCCGAATCCAGTTTCAAAGAAGGAACGTTTGTTGCACAATTTGGATGTAGTTCGTGCTCTAAAGTTCTATTTAGAGGCTACAAAGGATTTCAGACAAACATCTTCCTTGTTTGTTGTTTATTCTGGTAAAAGGAGAGGTCAAAAAGCAACTTCTACCTCTCTCTCTTTTTGGCTTAAAAGCATCATCAGATTGGCTTATGAGACTGCCGGACGGCAGCCTCCTGAAAGGATCACAGCTCACTCCACTAGGGCTGTGGCTTCCACATGGGCCTTCAAGAACGAGGCTTCTGTTGATCAGATATGTAAGGCAGCGACTTGGTCTTCACTGCACACTTTTACCAAATTTTACAAATTTGATACTTTTGCTTCTTCTGAGGCTATTTTTGGGAGAAAGGTTTTGCAAGCCGTGGTGCCTTCCATCTAGGTGACCTGATTTGCTCCCTCCCATCATCCGTGTCCTAAAGCTTTGGTATTGGTTCCCACAAGTAAGGATGACGCCATGGACCGGACACACCTATGTTGGAGAAAACAGAATTTATGTTTACCTGATAAATTACTTTCTCCAACGGTGTGTCCGGTCCACGGCCCGCCCTGGTTTTTTAATCAGGTCTGATGATTTATTTTCTCTAACTACAGTCACCACGGTATCATATGATTTCTCCTATGCAAATATTCCTCCTTTACGTCGGTCGAATGACTGGGGAAGGCGGAGCCTAGGAGGGATCATGTGACCAGCTTTGCTGGGCTCTTTGCCATTTCCTGTTGGGGAAGAGAATATCCCACAAGTAAGGATGACGCCGTGGACCGGACACACCGTTGGAGAAAGTAATTTATCAGGTAAACATAAATTCTGTTTTTTCAAAGTATATTAGCTTTAGTGCAGGAAGATCAATTTCTCTTTACCACAGGCTTGAATGATGCTTATTTGCATATCCTTATTCACATGGATTATACAAATTTCTCAGATTTGCTTTCTTAAAAAGGCATTACCAATATGAGCCGCTCCCATTTGGTCTGGCATCAGCACCAAGAATCTTCTCAAAGGTTCTTGGGAGCTCTGCACTGAAAGGTCAGGACACAGCAGTAGCTAATTACCTAGACAATATTCTGGTCCTGGTTGCTTCTATTCAGATCGCTCAGGAACATATGAACACAGTTTTTAAGTTCCTTTGTTCCCATGGTTGGAAAACCAACATACTGAAAAGCTTTCTACTACCACAAACCAGAGTTGCTTTTTCCGAGCTACATAATAGACTCTATAACAATGAGACTAAGGCCTAGATTTAGAGTTCGGCGTTAGCCGTGAAAACCAGCGTTAGAGGCTCCTAACGCTGGTTTTAGGCTACCACCGATATTTGGAGTCAGTGATTAAAGGGTCTAACGCTCACTTTTCAGCCGCGACTTTTCCATACCGCAGATCCCCTTACGTCAATTGTGTATCCTATCTTTTCAATGGGATCTTCCTAACGCCGGTATTTAGAGTCGTTTCTGAAGTGAGCGTTAGAGCTCTAACGACAAAACTCCAGCCGCAGGAAAATAGCAGGAGTTAAGAGCTTTCTGGGCTAATGCCGGTTCATAAAGCTCTTAACTACTGTACCCTAAAGTACACTAACACCCATAAACTACCTATGCACCCCTAAACCGAGGTCCCCCCACATCGCCGCAACTCGATTACATTTTTTAACCCCTAATCTGCCGACCGCAACCTACGTTATCCCTATGTACCCCTAATCTGCTGCCCCTAACACCACCGACCCCTGTATTATATTTATTAACCCCTAACCTGCCCCCCTCAACGTCGCCGCCAGCTACTTACAATAATTAACCCCTAATCTGCCGACCGCAAAGCGCCGCCACCTACGTTATCCTTATGTACCCCTAATCTGCTGCCCCTAACACCGCCGACCCCTATATTATATTTATTAACCCCTAATCTGCCCCCCTCAACGTCGCCGACACCTGCCTACACTTATTAACCCCTAATCTGCCGAGCGGACCTGAGCGCTACTATAATAAAGTTATTAACCCCTAATCCGCCTCACTAACCCTATCATAAATAGTATTAACCCCTAATCTGCCCTCCCTAACATCGCCGACACCTAACTTCAATTATTAACCCCTAATCTGACGACCGGAGCTCACCGCTACTATAATAAATGGATTAACCCCTAAAGCTAAGTCTAACCCTAACACTAACACCCCCCTAAATTAAATATAATTTTAATCTAACGAAATTAATTAACTCTTATTAAATAAATTATTCCTATTTAAAGCTAAATACTTACCTGTAAAAAAAATCCTAATATAGCTACAATATAAATTATAATTACATTGTAGCTATTTTAGGATTAATATTTATATTACAGGTAACTTTGTAATTATTTTAACCAGGTACAATAGCTATTAAATAGTTAAGAACTATTTAATAGTTACCTAGTTAAAATAATAACAAAATTACCTGTAAAATAAGTCCTAACCTAAGTTATAATTAAACCTAACACTACCCTATCAATAAATTAATTAAATAAAATACCTACAATTACCTACAATAAAACCTAACACTACACTATCAATAAATAAATTAAATACAATTTCTACAAATAATTACAATTACATAAACTAACTAAGTTACAAAAAATAAAAAAATATTTACAAACATAAGAAAAATATTACAACAATTTTAAACTAATTACACCTACTCTAAGCCCCCTAATAAAATAACAAAGACCCCCAAAATAAAAAAATTCCCTACCCTATTCTAAATTAATAAATTTAAAAGCTCTTTTACCTTACCAGCCCTGAACAGGGCCCTTTGCGGGGCATGCCCCAAGAAAATCAGCTCTTTTGCCTGTAAAAAAAAAACATACAATACCCCCCCCCCACATTACAACCCACCACCCACATACCCCTAATCTAACCCAAACCCCCCTTAAATAAACCTAACACTAAGCCCCTGAAGATCTTCCTACCTTGTCTTCACCATCCAGGTATCACCGATCCGTCCTGGCATCCGGTGCTGAAGAGGTCCAGAAGAGGCTCCAAAGTCTTCCTCCTATCCGGCAAGAAGAGGACATCCGGACCGGCAAACATCTTCTCCAAGCGGCATCTTCGATCTTCTTCCATCCGGTGCGGAGCGGGTCCATCTTGAAGCAGCCGACGCGGATCCATCCTCTTCTTCCGGCGTCTCCCGACGAATGACGGTTCCTTTAAGGGACGTCATCCAAGATGGCGTCCCTCGAATTCCGATTGGCTGATAGTATTCTATCAGCCAATCGGAATTAAGGTAGGAATATTCTGATTGGCTGATGGAATCAGCCAATCAGAATCAAGTTCAATCCGATTGGCTGATCCAATTTTTTTACAGGCAAAAGAGCTGATTTTCTTGGGGCATGCCCCGCAAAGGGCCCTGTTCAGGGCTGGTAAGGTAAAAGAGCTTTTAACTCTATTAATTTAGAATAGGGTAGGGCATTTTTTTATTTTGGGGGTCTTTGTTATTTTATTAGGGGGCTTAGAGTAGGTGTAATTAGTTTAAAATTGTTGTAATATTTTTCTTATGTTTGTAAATATTTTTTTATTTTTTGTAACTTAGTTCTTTTTTATTTTTGGTACTTTAGTTAGTTTATGTAATTGTAGTTATTTGTAGCAATTGTATTTAATTTATTTATTGATAGTGTAGTGTTAGGTTAATTGTAGGTAATTGTAGGTATTTTATTTAATTAATTTATTGATAGGGTAGTGTTAGGTTTAATTATAACTTAGGTTAGGATTTATTTTACAGGTAATTTTGTTATTATTTTAACTAGGTAACTATTAAATAGTTCTTAACTATTTAATAGCTATTGTACCTGGTTAAAATAATTACCAAGTTGCCTGTAAAATAAATATTAATCCTAAAATAGCTACAATATAATTATAATTTATATTGTAGCTATATTAGGATGTATTTTACAGGTAAGTATTTAGCTTTAAATAGGAATAATTTATTTAATAAGAGTTAATTAATTTCGTTAGATTTAAATTATATTTAAGTTAGGGGGGTGTTAGTGTTAGGGTTAGACTTGGCTTTAGGGGTTAATCCATTTATTATAGTAGCGATGAGCTCCGGTCGTCAGATTAGGGGTTAATAATTGAAGTTAGGTGTCGGCGATGTTAGGGAGGGCAGATTAGGGGTTAATACTATTTATGATAGGGTTAGTGAGGCGGATTAGGGGTTAATAACTTTATTATAGTAGCGCTCAGGTCCGCTCGGCAGATTAGGGGTTAATTATTGTAAGTAGCTGGCGGCGACGTTGTGGGGGGCAGGTTAGGGGTTAATAAATATAATATAGGGGTCGGCGGTGTTAGGGGCAGCAGATTAGGGGTACATAGGGATAATGTAAGTTGCGGCGGTTTACGGAGCGGAAGATTAGGGGTTAATAATATAATGCAGGGGTCAGCGATAGCGGGGGCGGCAGATTAGGGGTTAATAAGTGTAAGGGTAGGGGTGTTTAGACTCGGGGTACATGTTAGAGTGTTAGGTGCAGACGTAGGAAGTGTTTCCCCATAGGAAACAATGGGGCTGCGTTAGGAGCTGAACGCAGCTTTTTTGCAGGTGTTAGGTTTTTTTTCAGCTCAAACAGCCCCATTGTTTCCTATGGGAGAATCGTGCACGAGCACGTTTTTGAGGCTGGCCGCGTCCGTAAGCAACTCTGGTATCGAGAGTTGCATTTGCGGTAAAAATGCTCTACGCTCCTTTTTTGGAGCCTAACGCAGCATTTTTTTGAACTCTCGATACCAGAGTTAATTTTATGGTGCGGCCAGAAAAAAGCCCGCGGAGCGTTAACAGCCCATCTACCGCCAAACTCCAAATCTAGGCCTAAGTCTGCAAGCATTTGTGAGAAATAAATTTGGAAGTCCTGTGCTGTTTTCCATCAAACCCTTCTGTCTACACTTCAATGTTTGGAAGTAGTTAGTCTGAGTAGCGACATCAGATACTATACCTTTTTGCTAGGTTCCACTTATGTTCATTGCAGCTTCAAATATTGTAACAGTGGAATGGGATTTCTTTCATGTAATTGGAAAGAGTCCATGAGCTAGTGACGTATGGGATATAAATCCTACCAGGAGAGGCAAAGTTTCCCAAACCTCAAAATGCGTATAAATACACCCCTTACCACACCCACGATTCAGTTTTTACAGACTTTGCCTCCTATGGAGGTGGTGAAGTAAGTTTGTGCTTGATTTCTTCTATAAGCGCTTCTAAGCATTTTGAAGCCCAATTCCTCTGAGTACAGTGTTTGTCAGAGGGATGTGAAGGGAGTATCGCCTATTGATTTTATGGTTTTCCACGCGGGAAATCTTTTCAAAGGTTCTCTGTTATCGGTCGTAGGGATTCATCTCCTACCTCCCTTTTCAGATCGACGATATACTCTTATATACCATTTCCTCTGCTGATACTTTTTCAGTACTGGTTTTGGCTATCTGCTATATGTGGATGGCTGTCTTTCGGTAAGTATGTTTTTCTTATTTAAGACACTCTCAGCTATGGTTTGGCGCTTTATGTATTAATGTAAAGTTTTTTTAAATATGTATATGTATTTTACTTATACAAGTAGCCCTCAGTTTACGCCGGGGTTAGGTTCCAGAAGGAATGGTTGTAAATTGAAACCGTTGTAAATTGAAACCCAGTTTAAAATGGAAGTCAATTGGAAGTGAGGGAGATAGGTTCCAGGCCCCTCTCAAAATTGTCATAAGTAACACCTAATACATTATTTTTAAAGCTTTGAAATGAAGACTTTAAATGCTAAACAGCATTATAAACCTAATAAAGTAATCACACAACACAGAATATATAATTAAAGTAAAATGAACAAAAACATTTGCTAAACAGCATTATAAACCTAATAAAATAATCACACAACACAGACTTCACTTGCATTTTTCTGCAAACAGTTCTTTCTATGCATTCCAATCTGGACTGATTTATAGACAGGAAGATCTTGTTCCTTTGAAATCTGCTCGATAGCTCAGGTCTGGTTAAACTGATTAATTTCAGCTTGCTTGGCTTTGCTGCAACAGAAGCAGACAGCTCCACCTACTGGCAATTTTAACAAATGCACTGCTTCTCAATGCTTTTCAATAGCAGTCACATGACGAAAAAAGGTTGTTATTCTGAAACGGTGTAAATTGAACCATTGTAAAACGAGGGCCACCTGTATTTGCCATGAGTCAGGTCTATGTATATTTCCTTTTGCAGACTGTCAGTTTCAGTTTAGGAAGCATGTTTAGGAAGTTATTTGTTTTACCTGGGGTATAGTCCTTTTTTCAAATTGACTTTTCTTTTAATTTCGCGGGCAAAAATTAGGCTTGCGAGGGCGCAAAATGTTGTTTATTGCCTCATTCTTGGCGCAAGAAATTTTTTGGTGCAAAGGTACGTCTTTGATGACGCAAGTTCGTCATTTCCAGCGTCTTAGTTGACGCCAGGTTTCCTTACATGAGGTTGCGTCTGTTATGATGCGAGTTGCGTTATTACAGGATGTTGTTGGCGCCAAAAAAATTCAACTTCCTTTTGCGTTGTGCGTCATACTTGGCGCCAAAAAAAATTTAGTTTATTTCTCACCCCACTTCCTATATGTCTCTTGCCTTCTATATGTTCAGAAGGCTGTTTGCTTTTTTTCCCATTACTGAAACTGCCATATAAAGAAATTATAAATTTTGCTTTAATGTTCTTTAACATTTTGCAATTTCTCAATCTGATCCTGTCTCAGAAGCAACTGTTGGAACCCTGCTGCCTGATCACAGTTCTACCAAAGCTAAGTGTATCTGTTGTAAGTTAGCTGAGATTATATATCCAGCTGTAGTATGTAACAGTTGTCATGATAAGCTTTTGCACGCAGAAAACGTTTGTCATTACTAGTACAGTTTCTGTTGTTCCTTCAACATCTAATGTACATGATATCCCTGTTGATATGAAAAATGATATTGCTGATGCGATGCAGAAGGCTTTGTCTGCTATTCCGCTTTCTAATAAACGTAATAGGTCTTTTTAAAACTTCTCATAAAATTGTTGAAATTTCTAATGACCGACAACATACTAAAATATCCTCCTCTGATGAGGATCTCTCTCAGACATTGACACTGACAAATGTACTAATCTTTTTAAGATTTAGTATATTTGTTCCTTGTTGAAAGAAGTGTTGGTTACTTTGGATATTGAGGAGTCGAGTCCTCTTGATATTAAAACTAGTAAATGTTTAAATTCTGTTTATAAACCTCCTGTGGTTACTCCTGAGGTTTTTCCGGTTCCTGATGCTATTTCTGATGTGATTGCTCAGGAATGGATTAAGCCTGGTACTTATTTCATTCCTTCTTCTAGGTTTAAAAGGTTGTACCCTTTGCCAGCGGCTAGATTAGAGTTTTGGGAAAAAGTCCCCAAAGTTGATGGGGCTATTTCTACTCTTGCCAAAAGTACTACTATTCCTATGGAAGGAAGATCCTTTAGATAGGAAACTTGAATCTTATCTAAGGAAAGCTTATTTATATCCTGGCTATCTTCTCAGGCCTGCCATTGCTATGGCCGATGTTGCGGCTGCATCAACCTTTTGGTTGGATAGCTTAGCGCAACAGGAAACAGATCCTGATTTGTCTAGCATTGTTCGTTTGCTTCAACATGCTAATCATTTTATCTGTGATGCTATTTTTGATATCAACATTGATGTTAAATCTATGTCTTTAGCTTTTTTAGCTAGAAGAGCTTTGTGGCTCAAATATTGACATGGTATCTGAATCTAGATTACTATCTCTTTCCAAGGTAACAATTTATTTGGTTCTCAGTTGGATTCAATTATTTCAACTATCACTGGGGGGAAGGGAGTTTTTTGACTCAGGATAAAAGGATTAAAAGGGAAAATCTAAAGCTTCTAATCGTTTTCGTCCTTTTCGACAGAACAAGGAACAGAAAGCCAATACTTCCCCTAAAGACTCTGGTTCCAATTGGAAACCTTCAAGTTGGAATAAATTTAAGTAACCAAAGCCAGCCCCCAAGTCTGCATGAAGGTGCAGCCCTCATTCCAGCTCAGCTGGTGGGGGGGCAGATTGAAATTATTCCAAAACATTTTGGCAGCTTGTTCAAAATCAGTGGATTCAGAGTTTTGTCTCTCAAGGGTATCGAATAGGATTCAGAGTAAGACCTCCTGTGAGAAGATTTTCTCTCTCACGTTCCAGAAAATCCGGTGAAGGCTCAGGCTTTTCTGAAGTGTTTCAGATCTAGAGCTTTCAGGGGTAATAATACAAGTTCCGTTTCAGGAACAGGGTCTGGGGTATTCATTGTCCCAAAGAAAGAAAATTCATTCAGGCCAGTTCTGGATCTGAAGTTTTTGAATAGTTTTGTAAGAGTCCCAACTTTCAAGATGGTGACTATATAAGGACTATTTTGCCTTTTGTTCAGCAAGGTCATTATATGTCCACGATAGACTTACAGGATGCATATCTTCACATTCCAATTCATCCAGACCACTATCGGTTTCTGAGATTCTCTATTTTTAGAAAAGCATTACCAATTTGTCGCTCTTCTATTTGGCCTAGCAACAGCTCCAAGGATCTTTTCGAAGGTTCTTGGTGCCCTTCTATCTGTAATCAGAGAACAGGGTATTGCAGTGTTTCCTTATTTGGACGATCTGGGTTCTAGCTCAGTCTTTACATTTAGCCAAATCTCACACAAATCAACTAGCGTTGTTTCTTTAAAGACATGGTTAGAGGATCAATTTACCAAAGAGTTTCTTACTTCCTCAGACAAGGGTCACCTTTTTTGGTCTCCGGATAGATTCAGTGTCCATGACTCTGTCCTTAGCAAACAAGAGACAAATGAAATTGGTTTCAGCTTGTCGAAACCTTCAGTCTCAATCATTCCCTTCAGTGTCTATGTGCGGAATGCCTCAGCTATGTCAGAGGTGGAGTAGGCTTTATCTTTACCTGGTCTACCAATGGATAAGATAAGACCTGTTGGTTCGTCGTCTCAGTTTGCGGGCTAATAGTCTGATACATCTGTTGTCGCTATCATAATAAGTTTGCTGTAGTTTGAGTGCGAGCCGTTTGCAATCTCTATCTAATAAAGTATTGACTATCGACCTTTGTGTTTGTAGGTCCTTTTTTCAGATTTTCATCTGTCGGTGTGAGTTTGAGTTTCTCCTCAATATTCGTAATGGTAGTCAGTGCGTTCTGTAATGCGGTGCGCTGTTGTTTGTGTCTATGGGACTGCATGCTAATAAGATCCCCTCTAAGTGTGCTCTTATGAGCCTCCGAGATAAGTCTAAAGTCGGGTATAGAGGATACATTTAAGTTAAAGTATTCCTGAAGACGTGTCTCAATTTTTTTCTAGATAAAGTGGGTGGTCTAGTAGGTCATCGTCTAATTTCCAGACAAACATGGAATGTGGGGCTGATGACCAACTGACTGCAACTTACCATTGAATGGTCTGTCCAGCCTGTAGGGGATATTGTGGATCTAACTGCCAGGATAGACAGGACACATCCAGAAAAATTTAGTCAATGCAGGAAAAGTGGGAGTGGAGGAAGGAAAAGAACATGTATTGGCGATCTTCCGTGTGATGTATCCTCCATACGTCATGTATCGCTAGGTCTCTAATATGTTTAACTCTGTATAGTACTCTGTTTGGTGTTGAGGAGAGACCTGTTGAAGTGTCCAGAGCAGTGCTAAGGGAGACATTAAGGTCCCCACCTAATATCAACATGCCCTTTTTGATTTCTAGTATAGTGTCAGAGAGGAATTTGAAAAAATGGTCTTGTTGGGTATTAGGGGCATACGCACAGGCCAGTGTAACTATTGTATTGTATAGTTTATCAACTAGAATCAAATATCTACCCTCCCGATCCCGTGTTAAACTAAATAGAGTAAAGGGAATACCCTGTCTAATTAATATGCCCACCCCATTAGTTTTGCTGTGATTGGATGCATAAAATGCCTCACCAAATTTGTATTTGAACGTTTTGGGCTCTTTCTTGTGAAGAAAGTGAGTTTCTTGGAGTAAAATTATGTCACCTTTGTTATCTTTAAAGTCCCTGATGGCTATACTTCTCTTATTTGGGCTGTTGAAGCCTTTTTGCGTTGACTGTTAATATATTCAGCAGTGTATTACTAGGAGCCATAGTATATCAGTGTAGTGAAGAGCAATTGGTCAATGCAGGGTCTTGAATGTGTCACATGTAGGCAGTGAGCTACACTAAGCGTGGTATAAGATATAGGATATCTCAGTAGGTAATCATTGTGGGATGTGAAGGTGAGCAGGCAAGCACATTGTGTTAAGAAATAAACAACAACAAAAATAACATGAACAAATAACCAATAATACATGTAAAAATATTAGCGGAGAAAACTGGAAAATTTCCCTCCGACAAAATAATCATAATAGAGGAATAGGGGTCAGACGGTTACTTGGAACCAGGTGGGTGCGTAACCGTTTGACAGCCACTATTTTGAAATGGTGTGTACGAGCGCTGTTATAAGAGAACGCATAATATTAGGGCCCTAGTACAAAAACTCAGGTGGTTCATAAATATTCAAGGTAAACTAACCAACATCAACAATCTATCGTTTAATGTGTCCACATCGCTGTATAAGCGTATTAACGCCTTCAACTGTCTTTACAGCATGTCCATATTTTAGAATATCCTCCTAAACGAGGAGCTTTCCTATATCGGAGGACAGTCATTGGTACCTAAATCTTAAGTGGAAAGGAAGATTAAACAATTTAACAGTAAATGTCTGTATCAATCTCACCAAACCATGGGAACTGTAAGTAAGTCAGGTATCTCGTCCCTACATCACGATTTAGTGCTGTCCTTCCTTTTCTTGTGGACAACTTTGTGCCATTGTGTCCCTGCTGCGAGTTGAAGCATCGGAGTTGCATAGTCTGGTGGCTTCTCGACTGGGTGAGGGGTTTGTAATGACAGTCCCAGTCCTTTGGAAAAGGACTCCAGATCCTGTGGTCCTCTGTAGGTGTGGTTATGCCCCTTGATTACTACTAGGCTGAATGGGTACCCCCCAGCGGTACTTGATGTTCTGGGCATAAGTCTGGGTAGATTTGCAGCAAGTGATCTAGGTAGGATTTCTTTCTTGTCTGTCTTGCTTTGGGCCAGATTTCCTCCTTGTCTGTAAATCGCAAGAATTTGAGAATGACTTCTCTGGGGGGTGCCCCTGCAGGTGGAAGTGGACGCAGTGCTCGGTGAACCCTCTCCAGTTCAATATCAGTTATATCTGGACCCCCCAGAAGCTGTTGAAAAAGATTCTGCAGGTATTCCCTGAGTTCAGAGTTCTTTATTATTTCTGGAATACCCCCGCCCTTATAAGTTAAACCGCCTACTGCGGTTTTCAAGGTCTTCGAGTTTTTCTTGCATAGTCTCTATTTGTGAGGCTTGGACATTTGCATGGGTGTCAAGGTCTACCATCATTTCGTTAATAGTAGTTTGCATGTCTTCCACCTCTTCCACTCTGTCTTCGCATAGAAGCAAGTTCTGTGGTTATCAATGATTTTAGAGAGGCAAAATCTTCTTTTGATGGCAGGTTAGCAATGTCCTGTTGTAATTGAGAAATTTAAGAAGCAGCTACCTGTGTTTCTGTAGTGCTGGATGAATCCATGAAAGTCTCAGCAGGCACCGTAGTGTGAGGTGCAGGGTTATTTGCTGTGTCTGAGAGTTGAAAATTATGTGCTTACTGATATTGGTGCAGTAGTCTGGCTAAAGGGGAGAAGCTCACTAAAAACCAAACGTCTGGCCGCCATGTTTTGTACTTATATGTTTAATGCTAACACCTTGTTGCTCTTTTGCATGGGTAGGGAGGGAAAATGAAAGAAGAAAGGATTAATCCCACCAGAGCTTGTATATAGATATGTTTGACTACTCTGAGGTGTATTATGCTGCCTTTATATTTTATATTAAGCACATGTTGCGTTTTTCACATGTCCCTGCTGATATTATTAATAAGGTACTTCATCTTACAGTTTGTTTGGATTCACATTAAGCCCTTTCGGCAACTCTCTCTCCTTCATGGCTGTTCATGTATGTGGGGAGAAGAGGTGTCGATGCGTCCTGGGCAAAGTTCTTGTCACTAATCACGCCTCAAGAGGTTAATAAATGTTACTGGTGCTTCTTAGTCCGGGTGTGAGGTTGGCTTAGTTTTAAGGGTCGTTGTGTCCATCTTACCCCTTTTAGGAGTGAAGCATGGGAGACGTCCTGCTCAGTTTAGCCGCATGGCCCCTACACAGCCTTTCCAAGATGGCAACGGTTCTCCTATTGCGGTTAGCAAACAGTCCGTAGTGGCCGTATCATTGGCTCAGAATGCCACCATTTTATTCCGGGCTGTATCCCTATATGCTCAGGTACTGGTAGGCATCGTTGGGGAGCATTTGTGGCTTGAGGATCGTCCTGGATCCTTTCTCCAGCACAGAGCCAAATCACCTTCCGGCCATTTGCTTTCACAGCCGAGCTCCGCCCCCCGTGAATATTTTATTTTATATCGTAATTTAGGTGTCTTTTCTTCATTATACAGTGTACATAAAAATATATAGTGTTCTCCCCATGACCTATTTTATGGGCACATCATCCAGATTTTACTGACCACGCAAAAAAAAATTAAGCCAAAATTAAAACTAAAATTTGCTTATATGAATGTCCATTTTCAGATGGTATTATCAACTCGCTCAAAAGAAAATACAACTACAAATGCTTAGTGCTAAGGCACATATGTCGGTCTAGAATTATCAACCAGAGTGTGCTTCATCTGAAGTAGTTTACTTAGACGTCAGATACCTCTCTAATGATTGTAAAGATTCAAAGAATTTCAAGCCATCAGCTGTTTGCAAACATAGTTTGGCAGGGTATAATAAACACACTCTCCTGCTTCCTTATGTAGCCATGAGCAGTATGGAGCAAATTCTGCATTTTTAGACACTTTAATTGAAAAAATTTGAGAAAATAAAACCACAAAAACTTTTGGAACCATTATAACAGATATCCAAAAGCTGTCTGTAGGCTCTACTTCAACTTCATTCCTTACTGTTGGGAAATACAAAACCTGGCCACTAGGAAGAAGTAATTACATCAGTCTTTGTGATTGATGTAAGCCACCACTGTGACAATGTCTGACTGAAACCTCAGAAAAGACTCCTGTCTTAACAAGGGCCAACTCTGGACGGCCCTGAAGATTGCACAAAGTTCCAAGATGCTGATTGGTAACCTCCGCTTTCATGGAGACCAAACTCACTTTGCTTTCTGGGAACCCCAGACTGTGCCCCAACCCAGCAGGTTGGCATCCATTGTAATTGTTATCTGATTTGGACAGAGAAATGAAGCTTCCCAGAATCAATGATTGGTGAGTCTGTGAGAGCGTTGGGGTGTGTGAAACTCAGAATGCAAAAACAGATATATAAAACAATGAAAGTCTTTTGAAAGCAGGAACAGATATATAGAACAATGAAAGTGTTACTGATTGATAGGCAAAAGAAAAGTTGGTAGATCAGATTGAAGAAACGACAAATTTTAACATAGGCCTTATGCAAATCAGAAAGTTCAGAATACAGGTGGTCCTCGGTTTATGCCGGTTCAATTTGCGCTGTTTCAGAACAACCTTTTTTTTCAGTCATGTGACTGCTATTGAAAAGCTTTTGGAAAGCAATGCACTAAATAAAATAGCCAGTAGGTGGGGCTGTCCGCTTGTTTTGCAGCAAAGTCATGCAACTTAACAGCCTTAATTTGATCTGTGTACACAGATCAGATCAGACCAGATCTATCTAGCAAAATTTAGCATCCACTTCCTTATCATCTTCCTGTCCAGCTGATTGAGGTGAAGGTGCCTAACTGCTTATTAATCTCTGCAGATTGAAATGCATAGAATAGGTGCAGACCCAATATTATCTAACAATGCAGAGAACTGATTGCAGAAAAATGCAAGTAAAAAAACGTTTTTGTTCATTAAACTTAGTTTGATGATGATGATGCAGTCTGTTGTGTAATTATTTTATTAGGTGATGTTTAGCAAATGTTTTTGTTCATTAAACTTAGTTTGATGATGATACAATCTATATTTTTAGGTTTATAATGCTGTTATCATTTAAAGTCTTCATTTCAAAGCTTTAAAAATAATGTATAAGGTGTTACTTATGACAATTTTGAGAGGGGCCTGGAACCTAACCCCCTCACTTCCCATTGACTTACATTATAAACTGGGTTTCAATTTACAATGGTTTCGATTTACAACCATTCCTCCTGGAACCTAACCCCGGCGTAAACTGGGGGCTACCTGTACTTGAAGTAACTTGCAGTAACTAAGTCCAATAGACACTGGTGCTTTAATTGAACAGTAAAGGGTGCAGCTGGTTTGAAGAAGGATGTCACTGGTATGGTAGACACAGGTTTCTCAGCAGGCAGAGGATACCCAGCAGGTACTGTTGGTGAGGCTGTTACGGAATACCAGATAGGTACAGCAGGCACAGTTGGTTTAAGGAAGGCTGTCACTGGTATGGTAGACACAGGTTTCATAACAGGCACTGGATACCCAGCTGGTACTGTTCTTGAGACCGTCGCGCAATACCAGATAGGTACCGCAGGCACAGCTTTAGGAATAAGGTGATGCACTAGGATCAGATTATTCTGCTTGACTTTCAGGATCCAGGTGAGCATATGTAGGTGCAAGGTAAATGCTTGGTCTCTGGAGCAAGGTAAGCATACACCGGTATCAGGCAAGTATGCATGGTCTCTGGAGCAAGGAGAGCATACATAGGTATCGGGTAAGTATACTTTGTTCTCAGGAGCAAGGTGAGCATACACAGGAATCGGGTAAGTAAGCTCTGGTCACAGTAGCAAGGTAGGTAAGGCAATAACTCAGCCCAAAATGATGGGCTGGGTGAGTTTTTATTTGAACTCCCTCACCCGAGTCCTCCTGGTGGGAGTCCCTGTAATTAGTACATGATCCCTTTAGATCTAGGCAGTATGTGGTTGCACTCCTAGAGGTTTCAGCAGCTGCTGCAGGAAGTGGCAGGAGAGCCAGTCATTCTCTGCGTTTGCCGAGACCAGAGGGGCCGAACCAGGAGCTCCCGTAAGGCCTTTACAGAGTCTACCACTAGGTTAGAAAGAGAATTTCTTGTATTCTAAATAGATCTTCTGAGACAGATTGTTGTAAAAACATAATTAATGTAAAAACTTATCTGATAAATTCCTTTCATATTGACAAGAGTCCATGAGCTAGTGACGTATGGGATATACAATCCTACCAGGAGGGGCAAAGTTTCCCAAACCTCAAAATACCTATAAATACACCCCTCACTACACCCACAATTCAGTTTAATGAATAGCCAAGTAGTGGGGTGTTAGAAAAAGGAGTAAAAAAGAGGAATTGGAAATATAATTTTGCTTTTATACAAAAAATCATTACCGCCAGAAAAAGGGTGGGTCTCATGGACTCTTGCCAATATGAAAGAAATTAATTTTTCAGGTAAGTTCTTACATAAATTATGTTCTTTCATGTAATTGGCAATAGTCCATGAGCTAGTGACGTATGGGATAGAAATACCCAAGATGTGGATGTCCACAGAAGAGTCACTAGAAAGGGAGGGATAAAATAAAAACAGCCATTTTCCACTGAGAAAATTAAATACACAAAAAATTAGTTTTTCTTATAAATTGAAAGAAAAAACCCCAACTTAAAACATTAGCAGAAGAATCGAACTGAAACAGCTGCCTGAAGAACTTTTCTACCAAAGACTACTTCAAAAGAAGCAAATACATAAAAATGGTAAAATTTAGTAAATGTATGCAAAGAAGTCCAAGTTGCTGCTTTGCAAATCTGATCAACTGAAGCTTCATTCTTAAAAGCCCAAGAAGTGGAGACTGATCTAGTAGAATGAGCTGTGATCTTCTGAGGTGGGGACTGTACTCTCTCCAAATAAGCTTTATGAATCAAAAGCTTTAACCAAGATGCTAAAGAAAAGACAGAAGCTTTCTGACCTTCCCTAGAACCTACAACAAATAGACCAGAAGTCTTCCTGACCTCTTCCATATGGACTATTGTCAATATGAAAGGAATTTAGTAGCTTCAGCATAATATTTCAAAGCTCTTACAACATCCAAGGAATGCAAAGATCTTTCAAGAGCATTCTTGGGATTAGGACACAAGGAAGGAACAACAATTTCCCTACTAATGTTGTTATAATCCACAGCCTTAGGAAGAAATTTAAACTACGTCTGCAAGACAGCCTTATCATGATGGAAAATCAGAAAAGGAGACTCAAAAGAGAGAGCAGACAATTAGGTAACCCTTCTAGCTGAAGAGATAGCCAAAAGGAACAACACTTTCCAAGAAAGTAGTTTAATATCCAAAGAATGCATAGGCTCAAAAGGAGGAGCCTGCAAAGTCTTCAAAACCAAATTAAGACTTCAAGGAGGAGAGATTGATTTAATAACAGGCTTGATATGAACCAAAGCCTGAACAAAACAGTGAATATCAGAAAGCTTAGCAATCTTTCTATGAAATAAAACAGAGCAAAGAGCAGAGCAGATTTGTCCCTTCAAAGTACTTGCAGACAAACCTTTATCCAAACCATCCTGAAGAAACTCTAAAATTCTAGGAACTCTAAAAGAATGCCAGGAGAATTTATGAGAAGAACACCATGAAAATATAGGTCTTCCAAACTCGATAATAAATCTTACTTGAAACAGACTTACGAGCCTGTAGCATAGCATTAATCACTGAGGCAGAGAAACTTCTATGACTAAGCACTAAGCGTTCAATTTCCATAGCTTCAAATGTAACGATTTGAGATCCTGATGGAAAAACTAATCTTGAGACAGAAGGTCTGGTCTTATAGGAAGTGGCCAAGACTGCCAACTGGACATTCTAACAAGATCCACATACCAAAACCTGTGAAGCCACACTGGTGCTATCAGAAACACATACTATTGTTCCATAATGATCTTGGAGATCACTCTTGGAAGAACTAGAGGCGGAAAGATATAAGCAGGTTGGTAAAACCAAGGAACTGCTAAAGCATTCACCATCTCTGCCTGAGGATCCTTGGACCTGGACAGGTACCTGGGAAGTTTCTTGTTTAGATGAGAAGCCATCAGATCTATTTCTGGAAGACCCCATATCTGTACAATCTAACAAAATATAGCTGAATTGAGAGACCAATCCCCCGGATGTAAGGTCTGAGGGCTGAGACAATTCGCTTCCCAATTGTCTACACCTGAGATATGCACATCAGAAATTAGACAAGAGCTGGATTCTGCCCAAGAAAGTATCCAAGATACTTCTTTCATAGCTAGGGGACTGCGAGTCCCACCCTGATGATTGACATATGCCACAGTTGTGATATTGTCCATCTGAAAACAAATGAATGGTTCTTTCTTTAATAGAGGCCAAACCTGAAGAGCCCTGAAAATAGCATGGAGTTCTAAAATATTGATTGATAACCCCTCCTCTTGAGGTTTCCAAACTACTTGTCCTGTCAGAGATCCCCAGACAGCTCCCCAACCTGAAAGACTTACATCTGTTGTGATCACAGTCCAGGTAGGATGAACAAAAGAGGTGCCCTGAATTAAACGATGATGGTCTAGCCACCAAGTCAGAGAGAGTTGAATGTTGGGATTTAAGTATATCAATTGTGATATCCGAGTATAATCTCTGCACCATTGGTTCAGCATACAAAGCTGGAGAGGTCTCATATGAAAACGAGCAAAGGGGATCGCGTCTGATGCTGCAGTCATGAGACCTAAAACTTCCATGCACTTAGCTACTGAAGGGAATGACTGAGACTGAAGCTTCTGACAGACTGCAACCAATTTCAAACGTCTCTTGTCTGTTAGAGACAAAGTCATGGACACTGAGGAATCAAAGAACTTTTTGGTAAATTGATCCTCCAACCATGTCTTTGAAGAAACACTAGTTGATTCGTGTGAGATTCTGCAGAACGTAAAGACTGAACGAGTACCAAGATATCGTCCAAATAAGGAAACACTGCAATACCCCGCTCTCTGATTACAGAGAATAGGGCACAGAGAACCTTTTGAAAAGATACTTGGAGCTGTCACTAGGCCAAAAGGAAGAGTAACAAATTGGTAATGCTTGTCTAGAAAAGAGAATCTCAGGAACTGATAGTGATCCGGATGAATCGGAATATGAAGATATGCATCCTGTAAGTCTATTGTGGACATATAATGCCCTTGCTGAACAAAAGGCAGAATAGTCCTTATAGTCACCATTTTGAAAGTTGGTACTCTTGCATATCGATTCAAAATCTTTAGATCCAGAACTGGTCTGAATTAATTTTCTTTTCTTGGGACAATGAATAGATTTGAATAAAACCCCAGACCCTGTTCCTGAAACGGAACTTGCATGATTACCCCTGATAACTCCAGATCTGAAACACACTTCAGGAAAGCCTGAGCCTTCACTGGGTTTGCTGGAATGCATGAGAAAAAAAATCTTCTCACAGGCGGTCTTACTCTGAATCCTATTCTGTACCCCTGAGAGACATTACTCTGAATCCAATGATTTTGGACCGAATTGATCCAAACATCTTTGAAACATTTTAATCTGCCCCCTACCAGCTGAGCTGGAATGAGGGCCGCACCTTCATGCGGACTTGGGGGCTGGCTTTGATCTCTTAAATGGCTTGGATTTATTCCAATTTGAAGAAGGCTTCCAATTGGAAACAGATTCCTTGGGGGAAGGATTAGGTTTCTGTTCCTTATTTTGTCGAAAGGAACGAAAACGGTTAGAAGCTTTAGATTTACCCTTAGGTCTTTTATCCTGAGGAAAAAACTCCCTCCCCCCAGTGACAGTTGAAATTATTGAATCCAACTGAGAACCAAATAATTTATTACCTTGGAAAGAAAGAGATTGCAATCTGGACTTAAGTCATATCAGCATTCCAAGATTTGAGCCACAAAGCTCTTTGTCAGGGTTCCTTGCAAGTTCTGTACCTTTAACTGGTTTCATCCTTAATTATCCTTAGTGCTATAAAAGCACCTCCCCCTCCTAGACTCATTGCTTGGTTATTTTGTTAGTAGTATACAGCAAGTATTTCCTCCAGACCCAAGCCAGCTTCCTAGCTAACCATCCTGTTGGTTCTACAGGACAATCCGGTCCCTACTGCGTTTAGCAGCCACAGCCACTCCCAGTGTGGGCTCTTATCTGGCTCTCCTAGCCTGTCCCAGCTTACCTGCCACAACCGCTGGCAAACTTTCTTGTCTCCTGACATCCCTAAAGAGCTGCGCTGCAGCTTCACTTCCACACAGCCGTCCGGTTCCAGCGCGGGTGACGTCATCATCTGCAGCCGCAGGTACAGCTCTCCCTATTCACCACGCTCAGAGGACAAGGGGCTCCGGTGCATTAAACAACTTACCTGGTCAGCTCACTCCACTTCCACGGCTCCTGTGTTCTATCTACCACTCCAGTGGAGACAGGTCGTATGGTATATTTATGGCATTGTAACAGACTGTCATTTAACTTAATTCCGCAACTGCTAGCTGCCTATTGATACTGACTTGTAAGAACTGTTGAAGTTGATTTAATCTGTATCTCAATCTGTTATATATATATATATATATATATTCCACTGTTACGCCCTGAAACTGCTCTTTGTGCTCCTGAGAATTATGAGTACAAACTAATAAGGGCCAAATCAATACACAGTGTTTACACTCCTTTGGGCCTCCAGTGTAAAACTCTGTGTAACATTACCACATATTAAATTGATACAAGTTGTGATTCCTAGGAAACAGAGGTTCAAATTTCTAAGATAATACTCACCTTGACATAATAACCAAGCCATAAAATGACCTCTGAGGACATAACAGATCAGATTACTAATATGTCTCAACGTATTGATAACCTTACCCAGACTGTAAGAGAATTGCAGAGTGATAACGAAACTGTTAAAACCTGTATCAGAGACCTTTATAATACCAAGACTAACCCCCCTGTACAGGCACCTGATCCACAGGTCAGCCTGCCAGAAAAGTTTTCTGGTAATAGGTCTCTGTTCAGGGAGTTAAAAAATTCTTGTCTCCTGCTATTTGAGTTAAAACCAAACACATACAGGACTGACAGACTGAAAGTGCTTACTATTATTTCCTTCTTAAGGGCAGAGCCTCGTGCATGGGCTGACACTTACTATGAGATTCAAGATCCCATTTTGAACTCTTTAGAGGATTTCTTGAAGGAGATGTCATCATTATGCGATGATCCCTTCAAACAAAGCTCAGCTGAGGCTTCGATAAGAGCTTTGAAACAGAACAGGCAACCTGTAGAGGATTACATTGCAGTTCAAAATTCATGCCAAGGATTCCCAATGGAATGAACCATCCCTGAAAAACCATTTCCGGATAGGTTTATCTGACGACATCAAGGATGAGTTATCCAGGATTGGTATCCCCACTTCTCTTGAAGATCTTTATACTTTATCGATCACAATCGACAGAAGGATCAGGGAGCGCCGACATGAGAAGGCAGGACATACTATCACCCCAAGGAAAATCACTTCACAAATTACACATAGGGAACAAGATGTGGAGATTCCAATGGAGATTGGAGTAATTAAGGGACCCCTTTCCCAACAAGAAAAGAACAGACGGCGTCTCCTGAATCTTTGTATGTACTGCGCCGCCAGAGACCATGAAGTGAAGGGATGCCCTCTTTTGATTAAGCAAAAGTCGGGTAGGTCTAAAAACACTTTACGTTACCATAACCTGAAGGATAAGAACAGTACTTATGTTTTTTTATCTCTCTCCCTACAGTGGCAACTTCACAAAGTCAAAACTGAAGCACTAATTGACACAGGAGCGAGTGGTAATTTCATTGACCTTGAGTACGTAAGGGCCAATAAAATACCTGTTGTGGCAAAACCTTCTCCTGTCTTATTTAACGTTGTTGATGGTTCTCCTCTCTCCTCAGGTCCAGTAAATCAACAAACCGTGCCGTTAATAATGTGTACCAGTACAGGTCATAGTGAAACTATAAGTTTTAATGTAATCACATCTCCTATGTTCCCCCTCATTTTAGGTATTCCCTGGTTAAAGACACACAAACCTACATTGAATTGGACTGACCTTTCCATTTCACTTTCTTCTACTTATTGCATACAAACTTGCTACACTAAACACCATATATCAGTAGTATCTGAACCTACACTACCCAACTGTTATCTAGAATACTCAGATGTATTTAGTAAAAAAGAAGCTCAATCTCTACTGCCTCATAGAGTATATGACTGCCCCATTGAGTTGTTACCAGGGTCTACTATACCCTACGGTCATATATATCCTTTATCAAAACCTGAGTTGGATCATCTAAAGAATTACTTACAGGAAAGTCTTGACAAAGGCTTTATCAGACCTTCCACATCACCAGCAGGTGCTGGAATTTTCTTTGTAAGGAATAAGGATGATTCACTCAGGCCTATTATTGATTACAGGGAACTCAATAAACGTACAATAAAAAACAGGTACCCACTTCCATTAATACCAGAACTCATTGAGAGGTTGCGTGGAGCCAAGGTCTTCACAAAATTGGAAGGAATAAAAGAAGTACCAGGCCTATTCCATTCTTTAGAAATCATATCAGAAATAGCATCAGGAACTGGAAAAACCTCTGGAATAACCACAGGAGGTTTCTAAACAGAATTTAAACGTTTACTAGTTTTAATATCAAGAGGACTAGTTTCCTCCATATCTAATGTAATCAACACTTCTTTTAACAAAGAACGAATATACTCCATTTTAAATAAATAAGGGGATTTGTCAGTTTTTTATACGATGATCCCTTCAAACAAAGCTCAGCTGAGGCTTCGATATATGGCAGTTTCAGGAATGGGAAAAAATGCAAACAGCATAGCCCTCTGACATAGAAAAAGAGGCAAATAGGAATGGGGTCTTAAATAATGAAAATATTTGGCGGCAAGTATAACGCACAACAAACAGAAACAAATATTTTTTGGCGCCAAAAAACGTCCGGAAACGGCACACTCGCGTCATAGATGATGCGACCTTGTGAACGACTCTGCGTCAACTAAGATGCCGGAAATGACTAATTTGCGTCAGTCAACGGATGTAACTTTGCGCCAAAAAAATCTTGTGCCAAGAATGACGCAATAAACTTTGGCATTTTGCGCCCTTGCAAGCCTAATTCTGCCAGCAAATTTAAAAGACAGTCAATTTGAAAAAGAGACTATACCCCAGGTAAAAAATACATTTTCATAAAAATTCATTTCCCAGATTTGAAACTGACAGTCTGCAAAAGGAAATATACTGAAAACCTGAATCATGGCAAATGTAAGTACAATACATATATTTAGAACTTTATATAAATACATAAAGTGCCAAACCATAACGGAGAGTGTCTTAAGTAATGAAAACATACTTACCAAAAGACACCCATCCACATATAGCATATAGCCAAACCAGTACTGAAATGGTTATCAGTAGAGGTAATAGAATATGAGAGTATATCGTCGATCTGAAAAGGGAGGTAGGAGATGAATCTCTATGACCAATAACATAGAACCTATGAAATAGATCTCCCGTGAGGAAAACCATTGCATTCAATAGGTGATACTCCCTTCACATCCCTCTGACATTCACTGTACTCTGAGAGGAATCGGCTTCAAAATGCTGAGAAGCGCATATCAACGTAGAAATCTTAGCACAAACTTACTTCACCACCCCCATATGAGGCAAAGTTTGTAAAACTGAATAGTGGGTGTGGTGAGGGGTGTATTTCAATTGTTAAGTGTGTTCAGTCCACGGGTCATCCATTACTTATGGGATATATTCTCCTTCCCAACAGGAAGTTGCAAGAGGATCACCCAAGCAGAGCTGCTATATAGCTCCTCCCCTCACATGTCATATCCAGTCATTCTCTTGCAACCCTCAACAAAGAAGGAGGTCGCGAGAGGAGCTGGAGTTTTTACTTAATTATTCTTCAATCAAAAGTTTGTTATTTTAAATGGCACCGGAGTGTGCTGTTTTTCTATCTCAGGCAGTATTTGGAAGAAGAAACTGCCTGCGTTTTCTATGATCTTAGCAGGCGTAACTAAGATCCACTGGCTGTTCTCGACATTCTGAGGAGTGGGGTAACTTCAGAAAATGGGAATAGCATGCGGGGTCTCCCGCAAATGAGGTATGTGCAGTACAATATTTTCTGGGAAAACACTGCTGTTACCCGTATGATGTAAGTACAGCCTTAAATGCAGTAGTAGTGACTGGTATCAGGCTGATAAATGTATGCACAGTAGAGTTATATTCTAGGGACTAGAATTTGACTAAAAAAATACTGTTAATACTGATATAATGTGTGAGCCTTAACTGCAGTAGAAGCGACTGGTAGCAGGCTTAGTAATAACTTTACACAGCATCTGAAATGTTGTTTTTTAAAACGTTTACTGGCATGTTAATCGTTTTGTGAGGTACTTTGGTGATAAATCTTTTTGGGCATGATTTTTTTCCACACGGCTAACGTATATTTCTGCATAGAAACCGTTATATCAGGTCTCCCACTGTTGTAATAGGGGTGGGAGGGACCTTTTTTAGCGCCTTGTTGCGCAGTTAAAATTCTAGCACAGTCTTCCTGCTTCTTCCTCTTTGATCCAGGACGTCTCCAGAGAGCTCAGGGATCTTCAAAATTCGTTTTTGAGGGAGGTAATCAGTCACAGCAGACCTGTGACAGTGTGTTTGACTGTGATAAAAGCGTTAAATCTTAATTTGATATCCGTTTTTTGGGTACTGAGGGGTTAATCATCCTTTTGCTAATGGGTGCAATCCTCTGCTAATTAATACATTTAAAGAATTGTTGACTATAACTGAACTAAACATTCCTTTCAAAGGGCAGACCTTATTCGGGCCCGGCTTGAAGGAAATTATTGCTGACATTACTGGAGGTAAGGGCCACACCCTTCCTCAGGACAGGGCCAAATCAAAGGCCAAACAGTCTAATTTTCGTGCCTTTCATAATTTCAAGGCAGGAGCAGCATCAACTTCCTCCGCTCCAAAACAGGAAGGAACTACTGCTCGTTACAGACAGGGTTGGAAAGCCAACCAGTCATGGAACAAGGGCAAGCAGGCCAGAAAGCCTACTTCCGCCCCTAAGACAGCATGAAGACAGGGCCGGAGACGGATCTAGTGGGGGGCAGACTTTCTCTCTTCGCCCAGGCTTGGGCAAGAGATGTACAGGATCCCTGGACGTTGGAGATTATATCTCAGGGATACATTCTGGATTTCAAAACTTCTCCTCCACAAGGGAGGTTTCATCTGTCAAGGTTATCAACAAACCTAGTAAAGAAAGAGGCATTTCTACAATGTGTACAAGACCTCTTAGTGATGGGAGTGATCCACCCAGTTCCGCGAACGGAACAGGGGCAAGGGTTTTATTCAAATCTGTTTGTGGTTCCCAAGAAAGAGGGAACTTTCAGACCAATCTTAGACTTAAAGATCTTAAACAAATTCCTAAGGGTTCCGTCGTTCAAGATGGAAACCATTCGGACCATCCTACCCATTATCCAAGAGGGTCAATATATGACCACAGTGGACTTAAAGGATGCCTACCTTCACATACCGATTCACAAAGATCATTATCGGTACCTAAGGTTTGCCTTTCTAGACAGGCATTACCAGTTTGTAGCTCTTCCCTTCGGGTTAGCTACGGCCCCGAGAATTTTTACAAAGGTTCTGGGCTCACGAGGCATAGCGGTGGCTCCGTACCTAGACGACATTCTGATACAAGCGTCAAGTTTTCAAAATGCAAAGTCTCATACAGAGATAGTTCTAGCATTTCTGAGGTCACATGGGTGGAAAGTGAACGTGGAGAAGAGTTCTCTGTTACCACTCACAAGGGTCCCTTTTCTAGGGACTCTTATAGATTCTGTAGAGATGAAGATTTACCTGACGGAGTCCAGGTTATCAAAGATTCTCAATGCTTGCCGTGTCCTTCACTCCATTCCAAGCCCATCAGTATCTCAGTGCATGGAAGTAATCGGCTTAATGGTCGCGGCAATGGACATAGTGCCATTTGCGCGCCTACATCTCAGACCGCTGCAACTATGCATGCTAAGTCAATGGAACGGGGATTACTCAGATCTGTCCCCTTTGCTAAATCTGGACCAGGAGACCAGAGATTCTCTTCTCTGGTGGTTGTCACGGGTTCATCTGTCCAAAGGAATGACTTTTCGCAGACCAGATTGGATGATTGTAACAACAGATGCCAGCCTACTAGGCTGGGGAGCAGTCTGGAACTCCCTGAAGGCTCAGGGATCGTGGACTCAGGAGGAGAGACTCCTCCCGATAAACATTCTAGAATTAAGAGCAATATTCAATGCTCTTCTAACTTGGCCTCAGTTAGCAACACTGAGGTTCATCAGATTTCAGTCGGACAACATCACGACTGTGGCTTACATCAATCATCAAGGGGGAACCAGGAGTTCCCTAGCGATGTTGGAAGTCTCGAAGATAATTCGCTGGGCAGAGTCTCACTCTTGCCACCTGTCAGCGATCTACATCCCAGGCGTGGAGAACTGGGAGGCGGATTTTCTAAGTCGACAGACCTTTCATCCGGGGGAGTGGGAACTTCACCCGGAGGTATTTGCTCAACTGATTCGTCGTTGGGGCAAACCGGATCTGGATCTCATGGCATCTCGCCAGAACTCCAAGCTTCTTTGTTACGGATCCAGGTCCAGGGACCCGGGTGCGGTGCTGGTAGATGCACTAGCAGCCCCTTGGATTTTCAACATAGCTTATGTGTTTCCACCTTTTCCGTTGCTACCTCGACTGATTGCCAGGATCAAACAGGAGAGAGCATCTGTGATTCTGATAGCGCCTGCGTGGCCACGCAGGACATGGTATGCAGACCTAGTGGACATGTCGTCCTGTCCACCATGGTCTCTACCCCAGAGGCAGGACCTTCTAATCCAGGGTCCTTTCAACCATCCAAACCTAATTTTTCTGAGGTTGACTGCTTGGAAATTGAACGCTTGATTCTATCAAAGCGTGGGTTTTCGGATTCGGTTATTGATACATTAATACAGGCTCGGAAACCTGTTACCAGAAAAATTTACCACAAGATATGGCGTAAATATTTATATTGGTGTGAATCCAAGAGTTACTCATGGAGTAAGGTTAGGATTCCTAGGATACTGTCCTTTCTCCAAGAGGGTTTGGACAAAGGCTTATCAGCTAGTTCTTTAAAAGGACAGATCTCTGCTCCAGACATCCAGGCTTTTTGTCAGGCTTTGGCTAGGATTAAGCCTGTGTTTAAAACTGTTGCTCTTCGATGGAGCTTAAACTTGGTTCTTAAAGTTCTTCAGGGTGTTCCGTTTGAACCCCTTCATTCCATTGATATTAAGCTTTTATCTTGGAAAGTTCTGTTTTTGATGGCTATTTCCTCGGCTCGAAGAGTCTCTGAGTTATCTGCCTTACATTGTGATTCTCCTTATCTGATCTTTCATTCAGACAAGGTAGTCCTGCATACTAAACCTGGGTTTTTACCTAAGGTTGTTTCTAACAGGAATATCAATCAAGAGATTGTTGTTCCATCATTATGTCCTAATCCTTCTTCAAAGAAGGAACGTCTTTTGCATAATCTAGACGTGGTCCGTGCCCTGAAGTTCTACTTACAGGCAACTAAAGATTTTCGACAAACTTCTTCTCTGTTTGTCGTTTACTCTGGACAGAGGAGAGGTCAAAAGGCTTCGGCTACCTCTCTCTCTTTTTGGCTTTGTAGCATAATACGCTTAGCCTATGAGACTGCTGGACAGCAGCCCCCTGAAAGGATTACAGCTCATTCTACTAGAGCTGTGGCTTCCACCTGGGCCTTTAAAAATGAGGCCTCTGTTGAACAGATTTGCAAGGCTGCAACTTGGTCTTCGCTTCACACCTTTTCAAAATTTTACAAATTTGATACTTTTGCTTCTTCGGGGGCTATTTTTGGGAGAAAGGCTAAGCGTATTATTCTCCGAAGCCAAAAGGAGAGAGAGGTTGCCGAAGGCTTTTGACCTCTCCTCTGTCCAGAGTAAACGACAAACAGGGCAGATGTTTTTGATGAAAATCTTTAGTAGCCTGTAAGTAAAACTTCAAGGCACGGACTACGTCCAGATTATGCAAAAGACGTTCCTTCTTTGAAGAAGGATTAGGACACAATGATGGAACAACAATCTCTTGATTGATATTCCTGTTAGAAACCACCTTAGGTAAAAACCCAGGTTTGGTACGCAGAACTACCTTGTCTGAATGAAAAATCGGATAAGGAGAATCACAATGTAAGGCAGATAACTCAGAGACTCTTCAAGCCGAGGAAATAGCCATCAAAAACAGAACTTTCCAAGATAAAAGTTTAATATCAATGCAATGAAGGGGTTCAAACGGAACTCCCTGAAGAACTTTAAGAATCAAGTTTAAGCTCCACGGGGGAGCAACAGTTTTAAACACAGGCTTAATCCTAACCAAAGCCTGACAAAATGCCTGGACGTCTGGAACTTCTGCCAGACGCTTGTGCAAAAGAATAGACAGAGCAGAGATCTGTCCTTTTAAAGAACTAGCTGATAAGCCTTTGTCCAAACCCTCTTGGAGAAAGGACAGTATCCTAGGAATCCTAACCTTACTCCATGAGTAACTCTTGGATTCACACCAATAAAGATATTTACGCCATATCTTATGGTAGATTTTCCTGGTGACAGGCTTCCGAGCCTGTATTAAGGTATCAATGACTGACTCGGAGAAGCCACGCCTTGATAGAATCAAGCGTTCAATCTCCATGCAGTCAGTCTCAGAGAAATTAGATTTGGATGATTGAAAAGGACCTTGTATTAGAAGGTCCTGCCTCAGAGGCAGAGTCCATGGTGGAAGAGATGACATGTCCACTAGGTCTGCATACCAGGTCCTGCATGGCCACGCAGGCGCTATCAGAATCACTGATGCTCTCTCCTGTTTGATTTTGGCAATCAGTCGAGGGAGCAGAGAAAACGGTGGAAACACATAGGCCAGGTTGAAGAACCAAGGAGCTGCTAGAGCATCTATCAGTGTTGCTCCCTGGACCTGGATCCGTAACAAGGAAGCTTGGCGCTCTGGCGAGACGCCATGAGATCCAGTTCTGGTTTGCCCCAACGATTGTTCCCACTCCCCCGGATGAAAAGTCTGACGACTTAGAAAATCCGCCTCCCAGTTCTCTACGCCTGGGATGTGGATCGCTGACAGGTGGCAAGAGTGAGACTCTGCCCAGCGAATTATCTTTGAGACTTCTAACATCGCTAGGGAACTCCTGGTTCCCCCTTGATTGTTGATGTAAGTCAGTCGTGATATTTTCCGACTGAAATCTGATGAACCTCAGTGTTGCTAACTGAGGCCAAGCTAGAAGAGCATTGAATATTGCTCTTAACTCCAGAATATTTATTGGGAGGAGTTTCTCCTCCTGAGTCCATGATCCCTGAGCCTTCAGGGAGTTCCAGACTGCGCCCCAACCTAGAAGGCTGGCATCTGTTACAATCGTCCAATCTGGCCGGCGAAAGGTCATACCCTTGGACAGATGGACCCGAGAAAGCCACCAGAGAAGAGAATCTCTGGTCTCTTGATCCAGATTTAGTAGAGGGGACAAATCTGAGTAATCCCCATTCCACTGACTTATTGCAGCAGTCTGAGATGCAGGCACGCAAATGGCACTATGTCCATTGCCGCTAACATTAAGCCGATTACTTCCATGCACTGAGCCACTGACGGGCGTGGAATGGAATGAAGGACATGGCAAGCATTTAGAAATTTTGATAACCTGGACTCCGTCAGGTAAATTTTCATCTCTACAGAATCTATGAGTCCCTAGGAAGGAGACTCTTGTGAGTGGTGATAGAGAACTCTTTTCCACGTTCACTTTCCACCCATGCAACCTCAGAAATGCCAGAACTATCTCTGTATGAGACTTGGCAATTTGAAAGCTTGACACCTGTATCAGGATGTCGTCTAGATATGGAGCCACCGCTATGCCTCGCGGTCTTAGAACCGCCAGAAGTGAGCCCAGAACCTTTGTAAAAATTCTCAGGGCAGTGGCCAACCCGAAGGGAAGAGCTACAAATTGGTAATGCCTGTCTAGAAAGGCAAACCTTAGGAACCGATGATGATCTTTGTGAATCGGTATGTGAAGGTAGGCATCCTTTAAGTCCACTGTGGTCATGTACTGACCCTCTTGGATCATGGGTAGGATGGTCCGAATAGTTTCCATTTTGAATGATGGAACTCTGAGGAATTTGTTTAAGATCTTTAGATCCAAGATTGGTCTGAAGGTTCCCTCTTTCTTGGGAACCACAAACAGATTTGAATAAAATCCCTGTCCTTGTTCCGTCTGCGGAATTGGATGGATCACTCCCATTACTAGGAGGTCTTGCACACAGCTTAGGAATGCCTCTTTCTTTATCTGGTTTGCTGATAACCTTGAAAGATGAAATCTCCCTTGTGGAGGAGAAGCTTTGAAGTCCAGAAGATATCCCTGAGATATGATCTCCAACGCCTAGGGATCCTGAACATCTCTTGCCCACGCCTGGGCGAAGAGAGAAAGTCTGCCCCCCACTAGATCCGTTTCCGGATAGGTGGCCATTCCTTCATGCTGTCTTGGGGGCAGCAGCAGGCTTCCTGGCCTGCTTGCCATTGTTCCAGGACTGGTTAGGTTTCCAGGCCTGTCTGGAATGAGCAACAGTTCCCTCTTGTTTTGAAGCGGAGGAAGTTGATGCTGCTCCTGCCTTGAAATTTCGAAAGGCACGAAAATTAGACTGTTTGGCCCTTGATTTGGCCCTGTCCTGAGGAAGGGTATGACCCTTGCCTCCAGTAATATCAGCAATAATTTCCTTCAAGCCAGGCCCGAATAAGGTCTGCCCCTTGAAAGGAATTTTGAGTAATTTAGACTTTGAAGTCACGTCAGCTGACCAGGATTTAAGCCATAGCGCCCTACGCGCCTGGATGGTGAATCCGGAATTCTTAGCTGTTAGTTTAGTCAAATGAACAATGGCATCAGAAACAAATGAGTTAGCTAGCTTAAGTGTTCTAAGCTTGTCAATAATTTCATTTAATGGAGCTGTCTGGATGGCCTCTTCCAGGGCCTCAAACCAGAATGCCGCCGCAGCAGTGACAGGCGCAATGGATGCAAGGGGCTGTAAAATAAAACTTTGTTGAATAAACATTTTCTTAAGGTAACCCTCCAATTTTTTATCCATTGGATCTGAAAAAGCACAACTGTCCTCAACCGGGATAGTGGTACGCTTTGCTAAAGTAGAAACTGCTCCCTCCACCTTAGGGACCGTCTGCCATAAGTCCCGTGTAGTGGCGTCTATTGGAAACATTTTTCTAAATATAGGAGGTGGGGAAAAGGGCACACCGGGTCTATCCCACTCCTTGCTAATAATTTCTGTAAGCCTTTTAGGTATAGGAAAAACGTCAGTACACACCGGCACCTCATAGTATCTATCCACCCTACACAATTTCTCTGGAATTGCAACTGCGTTACAGTCATTCATTAAGAGCAGCTAATACCTCCCCAAGCAATACACGGAGGTTCTCAAGCTTAAATTTAAAATTAGAAATCTCTGAATCAGGTTTCCCCGAGTCAGAGATGTCACCCACAGACTGAAGCTCTCCGTCCTCATGTTCTGCATACTGTGACGCAGTATCAGACATGGCTCTAACAGCATTTGCGCGCTCTGTATCTCTCCTAACCCCAGAGCTATCGTGCTTGCCTCTTAATTCAGGCAATCTAGATAATACCTCTGACAGGGTATTATTCATGATTGCTGCCATGTCCTGCAAGGTAATCGCTATGGGCGTCCCTAATGTAATTGGCGCCATATTAGCGTGCGTCCCCTGAGCGGGAGGCGAAGGGTCTGACACGTGGGGAGAGTTAGTCGGCATAACTTCCCCCTCGACAGAACCCTCTGGTGATAATTCTTTTATAGATAAAGACTGATCTTTACTGTTTAAGGTGAAATCAATACATTTAGTACACATTCTCCTATGGGGCTCCACCATGGCTTTCAAACATAATGAACAAGTAGGTTCCTCTGTGTCAGACATGTTTAAACAGACTAGCAATGAGACTAGCAAGCTTGGAAAACACTTTAAAACAAGTTTACAAGCAATATAAAAAATGTTACTGCGCCTTTAAGAAACACAAATTTTCCCAAATTTTGAAATAACAGTGAAAAAATGCAGTTACACTAACGAAATTTTTACAGTGTATGTAATAAGTTAGCAGAGCATTGCACCCACTTGCAAATGGATGATTAACCCCTTAATACCAAAAACGGAATAACAAAAACATTTTTTAAACAGTCACAACAACTGCCACAGCTCTACTGTGGCTTTTTACCTCCCTCAATACGACTTTTGAAGCCTTTTGAGCCCTTCAGAGAAGTCCTGGATCATGCAGGAAGAAGCTGGATGTCTGTGTCTGTAATTTTTGCTGTGCAAAAAAACGCTAAAATAGGCCCCTCCCACTCATATTACAACAGTGGGAAGCCTCATGGAACTGTTTCTAGGCAAAATTTAAGCCAGCCATGTGGAAAAAACTAGGCCTCAATAAGTTTTATCACCAAACATATGTAAAAAACGATTAAACATGCCAGCAAACGTTTTAAAATACACTTTTATAAGAGTATGTATCTCTATTAATAAGCCTGATACCAGTCGCTATCACTGCATTTTTTGGCTTTACTTACATTACTTCGGTATCCGCAGCATTTTCTAGCAAATTCCATCCCTAGAAAAATATTTTAACTGCACATACCTTATTGCAGGAAAACCTGCACGCTATTCCCCCTCTGAAGTTACCTCACTCCTCAGAATATGTGAGAACAGCAAAGGATCTTAGTTACTTCTGCTAAGATCATAGAAAACGCAGGCAGATTCTTCTTCTAAATACTGCCTGAGATAAACAGTACACTCCGATACCATTTAAAAATAACAAACTTTTGATTGAAGAAATAAACTAAGTATAAAACACCACAGTCCTCTTACGACCTCCATCTTAGTTGAGAGTTGCAAGAGAATGACTGGATATGGCAGTGAGGGGAGGAGCTATATAGCAGCTCTGCTGTGGGTGATCCTCTTGCAACTTCCTGTTGGGAAGGAGAATATCCCACAAGTAATGGATGATCCGTGGACTGGATACACTTAACAAGAGAAAGTATATTATTATATAACCATGTTGGCTGTGCAAAACTGGGGAATGAGTAATAAAGGGATTATCTATTATTTTAAACAATAAAAATGTTGGAGTAGACTGTCCCTTTAAAGGTAAAATTAGGTAGGCTTATATGCTAATTTCTAAGCCCTTGAAGGCTGCCTCTTATTTCCATCTAGAGGGGAGGAGAGTCCATGGTGTAATTCATTACTATTGTGAATTTAGAACCTGGCCACCAGGAGGAGGCAAAGACACCCCAGCCAAAGGCTTAAATACCTTCCCCACTTCCCTCATCCCCCAGTCATTCTTTGCCTTTCGTGACACGAGGATGGCAGAGGAGTGCCAGAGTTTCGGAGTAGTCTCTTATGGAGGGTAGTACTCTTCACAGTGGGACTGGAGTTTTAAGTAGTCCTGTCAGCCTCTCTGTAAGAGACTTGGCGAAATAGTCCGGAGATGCAGGGAGGGTCTTTCTGCGAAACCATCCTGACTCATATTAACAGCTCCATAAGCAATCAGCGTTGACAAGTTTCACTGCCTGCTTTCTTTACTCAAGTCCCTGTCAGGAGCGAGGCTACTAACCTGTCACACTTGAAGGGCCGTGTTCCTGTTCCACGGCGTAGATTCTGGTAAGATCATTTAATTTTTTTAATAATAATGATAACATAGAAGACGGGGTCACGGTGTGGCCCCTTTTTATCTTTACAGAATCAAGGGTTAATATTTCTGGAAGGGGGATTATTGAACATGGGGGGTTTATACATGATATTGTTTGTGTCATTGCTACGTTATGTGCGAGATGAGGCTCTGGCAATGTGTGGAACTTTCAGGTTACTTGCGGAAACTTTGCGTGGCCATTTTTTGGCGCATTTTTTCCTAGTGCAGGGGCGGTCCTGCCAGGCATTCTATGTGACTGGGTGTGGCTATCTATACTTCCTGTTAATCTGTGGCGCAGGAGACATAGCGGTTTCTGTAGTCCGGGTCCTAGGAGGTGGTGAGTGCCCCAGCCATTGGTGGTATAAAGGTGCCTTTTTAATAAATAGTTATTCTAACCAAACGCACAAGCGATGGAGGACTCTGATGCGTTGAAAGGCTCCCCTTCCTTAATAAAGTCTTATTCCTGTGTTTATTGTGAGGAGGTTCTGGTAGATCAGCCTGCTCAACTATGTTCCACATGCCTTGATAAAGTTACAAACATCTAAATGTAAACGGATGTCTAGTACTACTGAGCCGTCCACCTCTGAGGGTTCTTTGTCCCGGGAGGTGCGTTCCCTTCATTCATCTCCGATTGCACATGCAGCGCCCCAGGGTCCAACCGTTACTCCTTTGGGAGAGATTTGTTGGCTGTCAGACTTTGCGGACCAACTGGAATCGGCGGTTTCTAAAGTAATCCATTCCTTACCACGTTGTGCTAAGCGCAAGCGTAGGGTTTATCATACCGGCCCGGCCCAGGGTTGGTCCTCGCCGATGGTAGATCCAGTTTCTCTATACGATGACTAAGCCCACTCCGACTGTTCAGAGAAGGCCCCTTCTCGGTAGGAGTCCATGTCATCTAAACCTCCGGCGGCGGAGGAGCCTGGTTATAGGTTTAGGATGGAGAATTTGCACTTTCTGCTATAGCAGGTGCTTGCTACTCTGGAGGTTCCGGAACCTAAGATACCGGAGGAACCTACGATTCCTAAGCTTGACAAGGTATACAAGGACAGGGTAGTATCTCAGTCTTTCTCGGTTCTCGTTAAGATGGCTAATATTATTAAGAACGAATGGAAGTGATTAGGTTCTTCCTTTTCCCCTTCTTCCTTTAAGAGACTGTTCCTCTTTCTGGACTCTCAACTTGAGCTGTGGGGGACCATCCCTAAGGTGAATAGGAATATCTCTACGCTTGCGAAGCGGATGACTATTCTCCTCGAGGATAGTAAGTCGTTTGAAGAGCCCATGAATAAAAAGCTGGAAAACATGTTGTGAAAGATGTTTCAGCACATGGGGTTTGTTTTTCAGCCAGCAGCGGCTGTTGCGGCGGTCGCTGGAGCTGCAACATATTGGTGTGAATCCCTGTGTGAAATGGTCGAGGGGGAGACATCCATCGATGAGATACAGGAGAAGATTAAGGCACTGAAGATTGCCAATTCTTTCATCTGTGAAGCCAATATGCAAATTATTCGCCTGAATGCTAAGGTATCAGGTTTTTCTATTTTAGCGCGCAGGGCTCTGTGGCTAAAATCTTAGTCTGCAGACATGACCTCTAAGGCGAGGCTATTGTCCCTGCCTTTTCAAGGAAAGATCCTGTTCGGTCCAGGATTGGATTTGATTGTATCCAAGGTTAAGGGAGGCAAGGGAGCTCTCCTACCACAGGATAAGAAGGCTAAGCCTAAAGGATCTACTTTTCGTCCCTTTCGTGCGGACAAGGTCCAGTGCCAGCAACCCGCCACAAAAGTGGACCAGTCCAAGGGATCTTGGAAGCTGGCTCAATCTTGGAACAAGTCTAAGCAGAGCAAGAAACCCACAGAGACAAAATTGGCATGAAGGGGCGGCCCCGACCGGTCTCCGGATCACGTAGGGGGCAGATTATCTCTATTTGCAGATGCATGGTTGCACAGCGTTCAGGACCCTTGGGTTCTAGAAGTGGTCTCCCAGGGTTACAGGATAGGGTTCAGATCCTATCTGCCCGAGGGCAGATTCCTTCTGTCAAACCTGTCTTCAAGACCAGAGAAGAGAGAGGCCTTTCTAGAGTGTGTGAGAGATCTCGCCTCTCTCGGGGTTATCGTACCAGTACCCCGAGCAGAAAGGGGTCTAGGGTACTATTTCAGACTTTTTGTGGTTCCAAAGAAGGACATGTTCCGCCTGATTCTGGAGTATTTAAACAAGTTTCTGAGCGTTCAAAATGGAAACAATCTGATCTATTCTGCCCCTAGTTCAAGAGGGACAGTTCATGACAACTGTAGACTTGAAGGATGCTTACCTTTATGTGCCTATTCACAGGGACCACTTCAGGTTCCTAAGATTTGCGTTTCTGGACCAACCCTTCCAGTTTGTGGCCCTTCCTTTTGGTCTGGCGATGGCCCTGAGAGTCTTCATGAAGGTTTTGGGGGCGCTGCTTGCAGTGGCCAGATCCAGGGGCATTGCGGTGGCGCCTTACCTGGACGACATCCTAGTTCAGGCACCATTGCTCGGCCTTGCAGAGGATCATTCGAGGGCTCTTCTTCTGCTCCAATCTCACGGTTGGAAGATCAATGCAAAAAAGAGTTCCCTGGTTCCCAGCATCAGGGTGGAGTTCTTAGGCACGATAATAGACTCTGTCCATGAAGATATTTCTCACAGATCAGCGGCGCAGGAAGCTTGCGTCCACCTGTCTTGCCCTTCAGTTCTCCACAAGCCCGTCGGTGGCTCAATGTATGGAGGTGATAGGTCTCATGGTGTCGAGCATAGATCTCATCCCATTCACCAGGTTCCATCTCAGACCTCTTCAATTGTGCATGTTGAGACAGTGGAATGGTGATTATTCAGATCTATCACAGCTGATATCCATGGATGCTCGGACTCTGGACTCCCTCTCTTGGTGAATTCGTCCAGAGCAACTGTCCATGGGGACATCCTTCTTGTGACCGTCCTGGGAGATTGTGACCAGGGACGCCAGTCTGACAGGATGGGGAGCCATTTGGGGTGCCAGGATGGCACAAGGAAAGTGGTCCAGGGAGGAGTGTCTCCTTCCGAACAACATCCTAGAACTACAAGCAATTTACAATGCTCTGGAGTCAGTCAGTTTCATCAGATTCCAGACCGACAACATTACCTTGGTGGCTTACCATCAGGGGGATACGAGGAGCTTCCTCGCAATGAGAGAGGTGTCTCGGATTCTGGAGTGGGTGGAGTCCCACGACTGCTCGCTCTCACCGATTCACATTCCAGGTGTGGACAACTGGGAAGCGGACTTTCTCAGCAGACAATCCTTCCATCCGGGGGAATGGTCTCTTCACCCCGAGGTGTTTGCGAAGATTTGTCACAGATGGGCAGCGCGGGAGATAGATCTCATGGCGTCCAAACTCAATTGCAAGCTACCTTGATACGGGTCGAGGTCCAGGGATCCCCAGGAAGAGCTGATAGATGCCTTAGTTGTTGCTTGGGGATTCAGCCTAGCTTACATTTTTACACCGTTAACACCTCTACCTTGCATAGTGGCACGCATCAGAGGAGCGGGCCCCGGCCATTCTGCTCCTTCGTGGCCGCGGAAGACGTAGTTTGCGGATCTGGTGGGGATGTCATCCTTTCCGCCATGGAGGTTACCCTGCTGTCACAGGGCCCCTTTCAACATCGAAATCTAGATTTTCTGAGGCTGACTGTGTGGAGATTGGATGCCTAGTCTTAGCCAAGAGAGGCTTTTCAGAAAGTGTGATTGATACTGTAATTCAGGCAAGGAAGCCAGTCACTCGTCCCATCTACCATAAGGTGTGGAGGACTTACTTGTCCTGGTGTGAGAAGCATGGATATCTTTGGCATAAGGTGAAGGTATCCAGGATTCTGTCCTTTCTCCAAGATGGTTTGGAGAAGGGTCTTGCTGCTAGTTCCTTAAAGGGACAGATTTCGGCATTATCAGTTTTGTTGCATAAGAGACTCGCTGAGCTCCCTGACATTCAATCTTTTGTTCAGGCTCTGTCTAGAATCAGGCCTGTCTTTAGACAGTTGGCGCCGCCTTGGAGCTTAAACTTAGTCTTTAAGGTTTTGCAGAGGGTTCCGTTTGAACCTATGCATTCCATTGACATTAAGATTCTGTCCTGGAAGGTATTCTTCCTGTTGGCTATTGCATCAGCACAGAGAGTATCTGAACTAGCTGCTTTGCAATGTGATCCTCCTTTTCTGGTGTTTCATGCGGAAAAGGCTGTACTTCGCAGTGGATTGGGGTTTCTCCCCAAGGTGGTGTCTAACCGTAACATCAATTAGGAAATAGTCGTTCCTCCTTAGTGTCATAACGCTTCTTCTTCAAAAAAGAGGTTACTTCCTAACCTGGATGTGGTTCGTGCCTTGAAGTTCTATCTTCAGGCTACAAAGGATTTCAGACAGTCTACATCTTTTCTTCTGTTATGTGTGATCAGTCCACGGGTCATCATTACTTCTGGGATATTATCTGCTCCCCTACAGGAAGTGCAAGAGGATTCACCCAGCAGAGTTGCTATATAGCTCCTCCCCTCTACGTCACCCCCAGTCATTCTCTTGCACCCAAAGACTAGATAGGAGGTGTGAGAGGACTATGGTGATTATACTTAGTTTTTATAACTTCAATCAAAAGTTTGTTATTTTACAATAGCACCGGAGCGTGTTATTACTTCTCTGGCAGAGTTTGAAGAAGAATCTACCAGAGTTTTTCTTATGATTTTAACCGGAGTAGTTAAGATCATATTGCTGTTTCTCGGCCATCTGAGGGAGGTAAAAGCTTCAGATCAGGGGACAGCGGGCAGTTGAATCTGCATTGAGGTATGTAGCAGTTTTTATTTTCTGAATGGAATTGATGAGAAAATCCTGCCATACCGTTATAATGACATGTATGTATACTCTACACTTCAGTATTCTGGGGATGGTATTTCACCGGAATTACTCTGTAAAAGTACATTAAATCTTTTAATAGGTATTTAATTCATGTTAAACGTTTTTGCTGGAATGTAGAATCGTTTGCATTTCTGAGGTACTGAGTGAATAAATATTTGGGCATTATTTTTCCACTTGGCAGTTTGCTTGTTTTGATTATGACAGTTTCGTTTCTCTCTCACTGCTGTGTGTGAGGGGGAGGGGCCGTTTTTGGCGCTCTTTGCTACGCATCAAAAATTTCCAGTCAGTTACTCTTGTATTTTCTGCATGATCCGGTTCATCTCTAACAGAACTCAGGGGTCTTCAAACTTCTTTGAAGGGAGGTAGATTCTCTCAGCAGAGCTGTGAGACTTATGTAGTGACTGTGTTTTAAAACGTTGCTCTGTGATTTTTATGTTTAAAATTTAATTAGTGTTACTTTACTAATGGGAACAAACCTTTGCTAACAAGTTGTGTTGTTTTTAAAGAGTGATGCTATAACTGTTTTTCAGTTCATTATTTCAACTGTCATTTAATCGTTTAGTGCTTCTTTGAGGCACAGTACGTTTTTGTTAAATAAGATTGTTACCAAGTTGCATGTTTATTGCTAGTGTGTTAAACATGTCTGATTCAGAGGAAGATACCTGTGTCATTTGTTCCAATGCCAAGGTGGAGCCCAATAGAAATTTATGTACTAACTGTATTGATGCTACTTTAAATAAAAGCCAATCTGTACAAATTGAACAAATTTCACCAAACTGCGAGGGGAGAGTTATGCCGTCTAACTCGCCTCACGTGTCAGTACCTGCGTCTCCCGCCCGGGAGGTGCGTGATATTATGGCGCCTAGTACATCTGGGCAGCCATTACAGATAACATTACAAGATATGGCTACTGTTATGACTGAAGTTTTGGCTAAGTTACCAGAACTAAGAGGCAAGCGTGATCACTCTGGGGTGAGAACAGAGTGCGCTGATAATTCTAGGGCCATGTCTGATACTGCGTCACAGCTTGCAGAGCATGAGGACGGAGAGCTTCATTCTGTAGGTGACGGTTCTGATCAAAGCAGATTGGATTCAGATATTTCAAATTTTAAATTTAAATTGGAAAACCTCCGTGTATTACTAGGGGAGGTCTTAGCGGCTCTTAACGATTGTAACACTGTTGCAATACCAGAGAAAATGTGTAGGTTGGATAAATACTTTGCGGTACCGGCGAGTACTGACGTTTTTCCTATACCTAAGAGATTAACTGAAATTGTTACTAAGGAGTGGGATAGACCCGGTGTGCCGTTCTCACCCCCTCCAATATTTAGAAAGATGTTTCCAATAGACGCCACCACACGGGACTTATGGCAAACGGTCCCTAAGGTGGAGGGAGCAGTTTCTACTTTAGCTAAGCGCACCACTATCCCGGTGGAGGATAGCTGTGCTTTTTCAGATCCTATGGATAAAAAATTAGAGGGTTACCTTAAGAAAATGTTTGTTCAACAAGGTTTTATATTGCAACCCCTTGCATGCATCGCGCCGATTACGGCTGCGGCAGCATTTTGGATTGAGTCTCTGGAAGAGAACCTTAGTTCCGCTACGCTGGACGACATTACGGACAGGCTTAGAGTCCTTAAACTAGCTAATTCATTCATTTCGGAGGCCGTAGTACATTTAACCAAACTTACGGCTAAGAATTCAGGATTCGCCATTCAGGCACGTAGGGCGCTGTGGCTAAAATCCTGGTCGGCTGATGTAACTTCTAAGTCCAAATTACTTAATATACCTTTCAAGGGGCAAACTTTATTTGGGCCCGGTTTGAAAGAAATTATCGCTGACATTACAGGAGGTAAGGGCCACGCTCTACCTCAAGACAAAGCCAAAGCTAAGGCTAGACAGTCTAATTTTCGTCCCTTTCGGAATTTCAAAGCAGGTGCAGCATCAACTTCCACTGCACCAAAACAGGAAGGAGCTGTTGCTCGTTACAGACAAGGCTGGAAACCTAACCAGTCCTGGAATAAGGGCAAGCAGGCCAGAAAACCTGCTGCTGCCCCTAAGACAGCATGAACCGAGGGCCCCCGATCCGGGACCGGATCTAGTGGGGGGCAGACTCTCTCTCTTCGCCCAGGCTTGGGCAAGAGATGTCCAGGATCCCTGGGCGCTAGAGATCATATCTCAGGGATACCTTCTAGACTTCAAATTATCTCCCCCAAGAGGGAGATTTCATCTGTCAAGGTTGTCAACAAACCAAATAAAGAAAGACGCGTTTCTACGCTGTGTACAAGATCTATTATTAATGGGAGTGATCCATCCGGTTCCGCGGTCGGAACAAGGACAAGGGTTTTACTCAAACCTGTTTGTGGTTCCCAAAAAAGAGGGAACTTTCAGGCCAATCTTGGATTTAAAGATCCTAAACAAATTCCTAAGAGTTCCATCGTTCGAAATGGAAACTATTCGGACAATCTTACCCATGATCCAAAAGGGTCAGTACATGACCACAGTGGATTTAAAGGATGCTTACCTTCACATACCGATTCACAAAGATCATTACCGGTATCTAAGGTTTGCCTTCTTAGACAGGCATTACCAGTTTGTAGCCCTTCCATTCGGATTGGCTACGGCTCCAAGAATCTTCACAAAGGTTCTGGGTGCCCTTCTAGCGGTTCTGAGACCGCGAGGAATTTCGGTAGCTCCGTACCTAGACGACATTCTGATACAAGCTTCAAGCTTTCAAACTGCCAAGTCTCATACAGAGTTAGTTCTGGCATTTCTAAGGTCGCATGGATGGAAAGTGAACGAAAAGAAGAGTTCTCTCTTGCCTCTCACAAGAGTTCCATTCTTGGGGACTCTTATAGATTCTGTAGAAATGAAGATTTATCTGACAGAAGACAGATTAACAAAGCTTCTAAATACATGCCGTGTCCTTCATTCCATTCAACTCCCGTCAGTAGCTCAATGCATGGAGGTGATCGGCTTAATGGTAGCAGCAATGGACATAGTACCCTTTGCACGCCTACATCTCAGACCGCTGCAATTGTGCATGCTGAGTCAGTGGAATGGGGATTACTCAGATTTGTCCCCCACTCTGAATCTGGATCAAGAGACCAGAAACTCTCTTCTATGGTGGCTTTCTCGGCCACATCTGTCCAGGGGGATGCCGTTCAGCAGGCCGGACTGGACAATTGTAACAACAGACGCCAGCCTTCTAGGTTGGGGCGCTGTCTGGAATTCTCTGAAGGCTCAGGGACAATGGAGTCAGGAGGAAAGTCTCCTGCCAATAAACATTCTGGAATTGAGAGCAGTTCTCAATGCCCTTCTAGCTTGGCCCCAGTTAAAGACTCGGGGGTTCATCAGGTTTCAGTCGGACAACATCACGACTGTAGCTTACATCAACCATCAAGGAGGGACAAGAAGCTCCCTAGCAATGATAGAAGTATCAAAGATAATTCGCTGGGCAGAGTCTCACTCTTGCCACCTGTCAGCAATCCACATCCCGGGAGTGGAGAACTGGGAGGCGGATTTCTTGAGTCGCCAGACTCTTCATCCGGGGGAGTGGGAACTTCATCCGGAGGTCTTTGCCCAAATACTTCGACGTTGGGGCAAACCAGAGATAGATCTCATGGCGTCTCGCCAGAACGCCAAACTTCCTCGCTACGGATCCAGATCCAGGGATCCGGGAGCGGTTCTGATAGATGCTTTGACAGCACCTTGGAACTTCAGGATGGCTTATGTGTTTCCACCCTTCCCGCTGCTTCCTCGATTGATTGCCAAAATCAAACAGGAGAGAGCATCAGTGATTCTAATAGCGCCTGCATGGCCGCGCAGGACTTGGTATGCAGATCTAGTGGACATGTCATCCTGTCCGCCTTGGTCTCTACCTCTAAGACAGGACCTTCTGATTCAGGGTCCATTCAAACATCAAAGTCTAACTTCTCTGAAGCTGACTGCTTGGAAATTGAACGCTTGATTTTATCAAAACGTGGTTTTTCTGAGTCGGTTATTGATACCCTGATACAGGCTAGGAAGTCTGTTACCAGAAAGATTTACCATAAAATATGGCGTAAATACCTATACTGGTGTGAATCCAAAGATTACTCCTGGAGTAAGGTTAGGATTCCTAGGATATTGTCTTTTCTACAAGAAGGTTTAGAAAAGGGTTTATCGGCTAGCTCATTAAAGGGACAGATCTCAGCTCTGTCCATCTTGTTACACAGGCGTCTGTCAGAAAATTCAGACATCCAGGCCTTTTGTCAGGCTTTAGCTAGGATCAAGCCTGTGTTTAAAACTGTTGCTCCGCCATGGAGTTTAAACTTAGTTCTTAACGGTTTACAGGGTGTTCCGTTTGAACCCCTTCATTCCATTGATATAAAATTGTTATCTTGGAAAGTTCTATTTTTAATGGCTATTTCCTCGGCTCGAAGAGTCTCTGAGTTATCAGCCCTACATTGTGATTCTCCTTATCTGATCTTTCACTCAGACAAGGTAGTTCTGCGTACTAAACCTGGGTTCTTACCTAAGGTTGTCTCTAACAGGAATATCAATCAAGAGATTGTTGTTCCATCCTTGTGTCCAAATCCTTCTTCAAAGAAGGAACGTCTTCTACACAATCTGGATGTAGTTCGTGCCCTCAAGTTCTACTTGCAGGCAACTAAAGATTTTCGCCAAACTTCTTCCCTGTTTGTCGTTTATTCTGGACAGAGGAGAGGTCAAAAAGCTTCTGCTACCTCTCTCTCTTTTTGGCTTCGTAGCATAATACGTTTAGCCTATGAGACTGCTGGACAGCAGCCTCCTGAAAGAATTACAGCTCATTCCACTAGAGCTGTGGCTTCCACTTGGGCCTTTAAGAATGAGGCCTCTGTTGAACAGATTTGCAAGGCTGCAACTTGGTCTTCGCTTCATACTTTTTCCAAATTTTACAAATTTGACACTTTTGCTTCTTCGGAGGCTATTTTTGGGAGAAAGGTTCTTCAGGCAGTGGTTCCTTCTGTATAATGAGCCTGCCTATCCCTCCCGTCATCCGTGTACTTTTGCTTTGGTATTGGTATCCCAGAAGTAATGATGACCCGTGGACTGATCACACATAACAGAAGAAAACATAATTTATGCTTACCTGATAAATTCCTTTCTTCTGTTGTGTGATCAGTCCACGGCCCGCCCTGTTTTTTAAGGCAGGTACATATTTTTTAAATTATAATTCAGTCACCACTACACCCTTGGCTTCTCCTTTCTCGTTGGTCTTTGGTCGAATGACTGGAGGTGACGTAGAGGGGAGGAGCTATATAGCAACTCTGCTGGGTGAATCCTCTTGCACTTCCTGTAGGGGAGCAGATAATATCCCAGAAGTAATGATGACCCGTGGACTGATCACACAACAGAAGAAAGGAATTTATCAGGTAAGCATAAATTATGTTTTTGTGGTGTATTCTGGAAAGCGCAAGGGGCGAAGGGCCTCTGCTACTTCTTTGTCTTTTTGGTTGAGGAGCTTGATTCGCTTGGCTTATGAGACAGCGGGACATAAGCCTCCTCAGAGGATAACGGCTCATTCAACTAGAGCTGTGGTTTTGTCTTGGGCCTTCAAAAATGAGGCCTCTATGGAGCAAATTTGTAAGGCGGCTACCTGGTCCTCCTTACACACTTTTACAAAGTTTTACAAATTTGACGTTTTTGCTTCTGCGGAAGCTGTTTTTGGGAGAGGTTTTGCAGACTGTGGTGCCCTCAGAGTCCGCCTTTTTTTCTCCCGGTTTCATTCATTGTCCTCTAGAGCTTGGGTATATGTTCCCAATAGTAATGAATGAAGCCGTGGACTCTCCTCCCCTTTAGATGGAAAACATAAATTATGCTTACCTGATCATTTTCATTTCCACGGCTCCCGTCCATATCTCCATTGGGCGGCCCTAAATTTATTAATCTTCTGGCACTTTTTTTTACCCTGATATTTCTGCTACTGTTCCTGGTTCCCTCAGCAGAATGACTGGGGTATGAGGGAAGTGGGGGAAGTATTTAAGCCTTTGGCTGGGGTGTCTTTGCCTCCTCCTGGTGGCCAGGTTCTTAATTCCAAATAGTAATGAATGAAGCCGTGGACTCTCCTCCCCTCGATGGAAATTAAATTATCAGGTAAGCATAATTTATGTTTTTAGTGCATTTTGACAAGTTTTTCACAGCTAGACAGTGCTAGTCCATGTGTGCCATATAGGTGACATTGTGCTCCACTACCGTGCAGTTATTTATGAGTCAGCACTGATTGACCCTTGATTCAGTTCTTTTGACAGACTTGCATTTTAGCCAGTCTGCAGAGGCTTAGATACAAGGTAATCACAAAGGTAAAAAGTATATTAATATAAACGTGTTGGTTATTCAAAACTGGGAAATGGGTAATAAAGGGATTATCTATCTTTTTAAAAAATAAAAAGCTGGAGTAGATTGTCCAAATGCATTGCAGGACCATTCTTGCAGCAGCAGCAGCAGCTTCAAAACAGCTTTGTCTAACCTTATTCAGAGCTTTAAAACAGATGTGTATCCTTAATCAAAGTTTTTTTTAAAACTGGTGTTTAAAGGCGTACTGAACCCAAATTTTGTATTTCGTGATTCAGATAGAGCATACAATTTTTAGCAACTTTCTAATTTACTCCTATTATCATTTTTTCTTTGTTCTCTTGCTATCTTTATTTGAAAAAGAAAGTCCAGTACCCTGGACAGCACTTCTTTATTGGTGGATGAATTTATCCACCAATCAGCAAGAACAACCCAGGTTGTTCATCAAAAATGGGCCGGGATCTATTTTTATATAGAAAAAGAATGAAGAACATTTGATAATAGGAGTAAATTAGAAAGTTGTTTAAAATTGCATGCTCTATCTGAATCACAAAAGAGAAAATGTGGGTTCAGTGTCCCTTTTAACCTTAAGGACCACAGCACTTTTCAATTTTCTGACCATTTGGGACCAGGGCTATTTTTAAATTTATGTGGTGTTTGCGTTTAGCTGTAATTTTCCTCTTACTCATTTTCTGAACCCACACATATTATATACCGTTTTTCTTGCCATTAAATGGAATTTCTAAAGATACCATTATTTTCATCATATCTTTATAAGTTACTATAAAGAAAATATAAAATATGGTGAAAAAATTGAAAAAAAAAACACTTTTTAACTGACCCCCTAAATCCGTCACACATCTACAACCACCAAAAAACAACCATGCTAAATAGTTTCAAACTTTTTGTGCTGAGTTTACAAATACCCAATGTATAAGTACAAGTAGCACTTTGCTATTTCCAAACCATTTTCCCCCCCAATATTAGCGCTAGTTATATTGTAACACTGATATCTGTCAGGAATCCCTGAATATCCCTTGACATGTATACATTTTTAATTTTTTTAGTAGACAACCCAAAGTATTTATCTAGGCCCATTTTAGTATATTTCATGCCACCATTTCACTGCCAAATGCAATCAAATAAAAAAAATTGTTCACTTTTTCACTAACTTTAGGTTTCTTACTGAAATTATTTACAAACAGCTTGTGCAATTATGGCACAAATGGTTGTAAATGCTTCTCTGGGATCCCCTTTGTTCAGAAATAGCAGACATATATGACTTTGGCGTTGCTTTTTGTTAATTAGAAGGCCGCTAAATGCTGCTGCGCACCACACTTGCATTATGCCCAGCAGTGAAGGTGTTAATTAGGAAGCCTGTAGGGTTAATTTTAGCTTTAGTGTAGAGATCAGCCTCCCACCTGATATATCCCACCCCCTGATCCCTCCCAAACAGCTCTCTTCCCTCCCCCAACGCACAATTGTCCCAGCCATCTTAAGTACTGGCAGAAAGTTTGCCAGTACTAAAATTAAAAGGCTTTTTTTAAAAATATATTTTTTTAAAAATATATTCTGCTGTGTAGGATCCCCCCCCCACCAAACAGCTCTCTAACCCTCCCCCTCTACATTATTGTCCTCAATTTTGAGTACTGGCAGCTGTCTGCCAGTACCCATTTAGCCCTATCATTCCATATATATTTTTTTTATTATTATTTTAACACAAAAAGTTAACTTTTTCTGTAGTGTAGCTGCCCCCTCTCAATGACCTACGTCCCACCCCCTCCCAGATCTGTTAGATAAAATGTTACCCCCTCCTGTCTCCCTCCTTCCCTTAAAAAATCTGTCTCATAGTGTAGCGATCCTGCCCCCGTGCGCACGCCCGCATCAGATCCCGTGCACGCTCCTGGCACCCCCACACGTGATCCTGCCCCCCTCTGATGAGTACCTCCCAGCGATGGGCTGCCTCCCTGCAATGACACCCACCCACCAACGATCGGCACCCACCCACCAACGATCGGCACAGAGTGGCTCTCTCTGCATTGGATGGTTAGTAAAGGGTATTGCACAATGCCTCAATATCAAGGCATCGTTGCAATACCCTGAAAGCGGCTGGAAGCGATCGGGATCGCTTCCACCGCTTAAAACCACCGAAGACGTACAGGGTACGTCCTTGGACCTCAACTGTAGTTTTTTGTAGGACGTACCCTGTACGTCGTCGATTAAACCCAAAAAATTTCTGTCACTATTCAGATAGAGAATAGGAGAAAACAAGAGAGGCGCCAAACATAAAGCAATATCGTCAGAACAATGGGTCAAGAGCCCCCCCTGTGTGCAGGATATACTCACAGAGGCAGCGGCACACGTACTGTGCCTGTTGGAGCGGGTCGGGACTGTTCAGAGTCGCCCGACGGACACACACAGAAGCCGGTCCACGTGGTCTCTGGATATCCAATTGCAGGCCACTTCACCTGTCAGGTCCGGATCAACGGTCGCTCACTGGAAAAAGGTAGTTACGGTCTCAACCAGGAGAGACACCGATGTTGGATATGGATTGCACCAGGGCAATAAGTGACAGGTAGCAAGGTGACTCAGATAAAAGGTTTATTTCAGATAAAAACAATCACAGCAACGCGTTTCTCAGCAAACATGCCGTTTCATCAGGCTTTCTGTTTGGCGCCTCTCTTGTTTTCTCCTTTTCTACAGCCGAGTATTCCTTTGGATTACTTCTGAGAGTGCAGCCACAATTCTACGAAGATAGAGTATAGCCATCACCTAGTATTCGATACCAGCTCTTTTTAAGCACCAGCGCACCTCTGGGGATCATCTGATCTTCCTATTTTTTCTTTCAGATAGAGAATACAATTTTAAAACGGTTTCCAGTTTACTATTAATTATAAAATGTGCTTTGTACTCATGTTGTTCTTTGTTGAAGGGATACCTTGGTAGGTAGAGTGCACATGCCTGAAGCACTACATGACAGGAAAAAGTGCTGCAATCTAGTAAAACTGCTGCTATATAGTGCTGAAGACACGTACATACTCTTAAACTTACATTTCTGGTTTTCAACAAAGGAAACAAAGAAAATTTTATAATCTAAATCATAAAAGAAAAAAAATCGGTTTTATGTCCCTTTTTTTAAAGCTTTAAAACAGGAGTGTTTATCCTTTATTCAAAGCTTTAAAGGGCCATGATACCCAAATGTTGAAACACTTGAAAGTGATGCAGCATAGCTGTAAAAAGCTGACTAGAAAATATCACCTGAACAACTCTATGTAAAAAAGAAAGATATTTTACCTAAAAATTCCTCAGTAGCCACATCCCATTGTAAAGGACTTCTAAGCAGCAAATCAGTATGTCTGTCCCGGGACAGGCAAAGGGGCAAGCTTTGTGCACTTTCATCTTATTTCCCTATTCGGTTTAAGGAAGTTTACTATGAAATCTCATGAGATCACATTAAAATAGTTCATGACCTCAGCACTCTTGATGCTGATTGGCTGCTGTTCATTTCTTAATTTTTTAATTATTTTTTTTTACCTGCAGCTGGGCAGCAGCTGAGTATAACATTTTACACAGAACTTACTCTGCTGAGCTGAGGAGATTGTGAGGTAAAATATCTTCCTTTTTTACATAGAGATGCTCAGGTGATATTTTCCTGTTAGTTTTTTACAGTTACACTGCATCCGTTTTAAGTGATTTAGCATATGAGTATTATGTCCCTTTAAGACAGGTGTTTCTAACCTTTTGGTGTGGTATAGAATCTGAGCTCCAGCTTTTCTAGAGAGTGTAGGAAAAGTACAGTTTTAACAGCTAAATCAAGCAGTATAAAATGCAATATTAATTAGTTTGCATTAATTTGCTGGAGAATTCAGTTTCGAGTTTCATGCATTTTCAACATCAAAGCCATTAGATACAGTATCTCCCTAGTTCCTAGACTATTCAATTTGCAGCAAAGATAAAAAGAAAGAAATACAAAATGTAGACCTGCATTTTGCTTTAAGGTTCAAGCTGATTTAGTAGAACTACTAAGAATGTCTCCTTATTATGGTATCTGCATTCGTTTGTGCTTGTGAACTGCATCTCCCTGTGTGTGTGCGCTGCTGAATCACTGTGCAGTTTCTCAGCAGAAACTGGGATACTGACCTACAATGTTCCGGTGCACATATACTGATAATAGCCAGAAACTGGCAATGCATGCATGCTGGTGTTTTCCCTTTACTAAGACAGAGATTAATTAAAATCAGACTGCATGCGAGATTGGTGAAATCTCCCAGCATCCCTCCCTATTAGAGAATGGAAGCATCCTGTACCAGTACAGACCTGCTGCTAGGTCACTTGATGTTTCCTGCATGCTGTGATGGAGAGTTCTTACCTTTTGGCCATCTGGAATTTTGTGAACTTGCACCATTTTCTGCTTGTTGACTAATTCATATTAGTGGATGTCTGGAGTTTTTTTTAAAAATATATCCAGTAGATATGTGCATAAATATACATGTGCATTTCCCTCTGGCTTCCATTGAAAGGAAAACAAGCAAATATCTATTGGAATATTTATAATTTCTCTCATCTCCCATTACTTGCTGAATTCATCCTGTAAGTACCTTTTAATTTGCACTGTCATCACTATTTTATGTTTATGACTCCATGCAGCATATACAAAACACGCTGAAGATTTAGTTTCTTTTTCAAGGTTACCTTGGAAACGTTTGACGCAGAATTTTATCCTAATAATATTCAGTGAATTAATTTGTTGCCATCTTCTTGGTTGTTTTTTTTTTTTTTTAAAACATTGAAAAAATTATTGGTTGATATTGAACATACATGATTTTACTTTTTATTTATTTATATATATATTACAATTCTTATTGACATTCATTTTATGTTTTAACCTCTTATTTGATATCACCATTCCTTAATAAATTATTTTATTGGATGGATTTTACCTAGTTTTAATGCATTGTATTGGAGAGTTGGGTCTGTGTGGTTTCTAAAGGCTGCATGACTTACTGGTCTTAAATCCGTCACAATAAGTGGTATTGCAAGAGGTAATGCATATATGGGAAATCTTTTGGGAAAAACATAAATAGATTTCCATTCCCTTTCTGTGCCTCTCACAAGGGACTATCCTGCAATGATCTGCTTGTATAGACTGCTGCTTTGGGGGAGGGGATGTATTTGTTCTGTGTTACGTAGAAGTATGCATTTGATACAAGCTGATCTTAAAATAAATGTTAGGCCACATTCATTGCATTTCCTGCTGTTTCAACTATTGAGTTTAAGAAACACAAACTACAAATGGTTGATAATGCTGCAACTGGAGCAGAGCCAAGGTTTATGTGACGCAGTGCTGATAAGAGGGAACATCTGCCCTCTGTGTAAACAAGCATCCTCATGTGCAGCAAACACCTGAAACCTTATATAATCTGTGATATGTGACCTGTAATTTACATTACTCTTGCTCAAAACGAAAATGCTATTTAATATGCAAAGATTACTTTATTTTTTTCTACTATGCAAATTAGAGGGCAGCATTAAACATGTTTTTTTGCAGTAAACGCTGCTTAAATGGACAGTAAACACCTAGAGATTTTTATATACAATGTTTAGTTATGCATAATGAAACAACTTTGCAGTATATTTTCATTATTCTTTTTGCCCCATTTTCCTGTAATTTAGCTTTGAAAATTGAGCAAATTCTAATTTTCAGAAATACATGCTGCTTACTTCTCAAGTCTATCTCTGCTACATATCTGTCCCTGGCTTTTTTAGATAACTGGAAAAAAATACATTTCATTGTTCTACCCGGGTCTTTTTTTAGTGGGTGTACCACCTGGCAAAGTTTTGTAGCAAATATTAAACATATTCCATTTGTATTGCAGAAATTAACATTGAATACATTTTGTTAAATTATGTAGTTAATTTGTCCTTTTGAATGGCAGAAAATGATATAATACTAGAAAAAAATTACACAGCTCCCATCAGCAACTTCATGTCTTGTGATTACAAGGTGTTGGTTTTGGCTAGCAGAAACATACAAATAAAACTCTATAAAATGTGAAATATTTTAGTGCACACCAGCTAATCCCACGTATGTGGAAAAAACACACAACTCCCACACCCTGACTATGTGGGCTCAATAATTTTAGAGTAATCTTAAATTGGAAAGATATTTCCAACTCTTAACCAACACATTAGATAGGTACTATGATCTACTATTTTATGGGAATCCCGGTCTAATCTGTAATCAAGAGGCCATTTGATGATTTAATCATGTTGAAAGCTTGATATACTGTGACCTTGCAGCAGTATAATGTAATGAATATTAAAACGCTCAAGATAATTTTTTTCTTTGATGTTTTAAAATGTTTATTTGTTAATAAAGTTATTCAACTTGCAATCTGAACGTAAAACCAAAGCAATCTATAGATCATATAACAAAGGTCTTTATTGATCTACAGACTCATAAGGCATTTTCTCACTGGACATTTGTGGATTTTATGCTCTTGAAAGAATGGACATTTAGCAAATAAGCAATGTTTGTACTCTGTATATTTGGAATATCTGGAGTGTTGATATTGTAATATCTTCTTTTACAAGTTGAAATAAAAATATATATTTTTTAAACATTCTCTTTTAGATAGAAAATGTATTATGAATATTATGTCCCTTTAAGAATTCTGTGACTGAACCTACTGTATTTTCAGATATGTGATTAGGAAAGAGTCATATAAATGATACATGTACCTTGCCCAAATTATTCTCTCTGCTTTTCAAGAATTTCTATATCTTTTAAACAAAAGTATATATGTATGTGTGTATATGTATGTGCAGGGCTGCCACTAGAAATTTTGGGGCCCCTGACTTAACCATTGATCAGGCCCCCCCCCCCAAATGTAACATGTGCAATTTTTGACCAAGTGACTAAAACGTATATACACTTTATTCTTAAGCGTAGTCAAACTTGGAAATGTTGTAAAAGTAGTAACACACAAACACAGAAACACACACACTCATACACTGAAACATACACACATTCACACATAAGGATTCATATATAGACACTCTAGCAGACACACAAATAATTACAATCAGACACCCAAAAAGACACTCAGCACTTGTTTACATTGACCTGACAAGTAATGAGGTTGATTACAGTTTTGTCAAAAAAGGAGATTTACAAAACAAAATATGGAGTTCTGATTATCTTTTTGTAAAGGAAGATGCCAACTGAATGATGACAACAGCATGCAGTGGCTGAAAGGAAGGGCCCTGAACTGCCTAAACAATAATTTAAAGGTAAAATGGTGATTTGGTGACTTCCGGAAAGGTCTCATTAGTCTCAAAGTCTGTAGAAAGATGTGAATAATCAGTAGTAAGGTCAAAATGTCCTAAAAAGGAACAGACAATGGACACACACACACACAAACTCACACAAACATGCACATACACCCAAGGAAACACCGACAGAGAGAGCCTCAGAAAACACACAAAGACACACACATACACAGAAAGACATAAATACACACACACACACACTCACTGAGACATCCACAGAAAACAGACATACATACATACACACCCACCTTCACAGAGACATCCACAGAAAACACAGACAGACAGATATACACACCCACCCTCACAGAGGCATCCAGATAAAATACAAAAAGACATATATACACACCCTCACAGTGACACCCATAGAAAAAGCACAAAGACATACACACACACACACACACACACCCTTACCCTCACAGACATCCACACACCCTCACCCTCACAGACATCCACACAAAATGCACAAAGACATACACACAGAGAGTCCACAGGAAAATAAATACATACACACTCAGAGACACAAACAAAAGCACAAAGACATAAACACAGATACCCACAGAAACTCTCACAGGCGGTAACATTTCTGCACATTGCATCCCCTAAATCAACAGTGTGTGACATGCATGATAAAAAAAAAATCAGAAATTAAAGGGCCACTAAACCCAAAATCTTTCTTTCATGATTCAGATAGAACATACAAATTTAAGCAACATTACAATTTACTTATATTATTTATTTTGCTTCATTTTCTTTAGATATCCTTATTTCTTTCATGTAATTAGCAAGAGTCCATGAGCTAGTGACGTATGGGATATACATTCCTACCAGGAGGGGCAAAGTTTCCCAAACCTCAAAATGCCTATAAATACACCCCTCACCACACCCACAATTCAGTTTTACAAACTTTGCCTCCGATGGAGGTGGTGAAGTAAGTTTGTGCTAGATTCTACGTTGATATGCGCTCCGCAGCAAGTTGGAGCCCGGTTTTCCTCTCAGCGTGCAGTGAATGTCAGAGGGATGTGAGGAGAGTATTGCCTATTTGAATGCAGTGATCTCCTTCTACGGGGTCTATTTCATAGGTTCTCTGTTATCGGTCGTAGAGATTCATCTCTTACCTCCCTTTTCAGATCGACGATATACTCTTATATATACCATTACCTCTGCTGATTCTCGTTTCAGTACTGGTTTGGCTTTCTACAAACATGTAGATGAGTGTCCTGGGGTAAGTAAATCTTATTTTCTGTGACACTCTAAGCTATGGTTGGGCACTTTGTTTATAAAGTTCTAAATATATGTATTCAAACATTTATTTGCCTTGACTCAGAATGTTCAACATTCCTTATTTTTCAGACAGTCAGTTTCATATTTGGGATAATGCACTTGAATTAATCATTTTTTTCTTACCTTCAAAAATTTGACTCTTTTTTCCCTGTGGGCTGTTAGGCTCGCGGGGGCTGAAAATGCTTCATTTTATTGCGTCATTCTTGGCGCTGACTTTTTTGGCGCAAAAAATTATTTTCCGTTTCCGGCGTCATACGTGTCGCCGGAAGTTGCGTCATTTTTTGACGTTATTTTGCGCCAAAAATGTCGGCGTTCCGGATGTGGCGTCATTTTTGGCGCCAAAAGCATTTAGGCGCCAAATAATGTGGGCGTCTTATTTGGCGCTAAAAAATATGGGCGTCGCTTTTGTCTCCACATTATTTAAGTCTCATTTTTTATTGCTTCTGGTTGCTAGACGTTTGTTCTTTGGCATTCTTTCCCATTCCTGAAACTGTCATTTAAGGAATTTGATCAATTTTGCTTTATATGTTGTTTTTTCTCTTACATATTGCAAGATGTCTCACGTTGCATCTGAGTCAGAAGATACTACAGGAAAATCGCTGTCTAGTGCTGGATCTACCAAAGCTAAGTGTATCTGCTGTAAACTTTTGGTAGCTATTCCTCCGGCTGTTGTTTGTATTAATTGTCATGACAAACTTGTTAATGCAGATAATATTTCCTTTAGTAAAGTACCATTGCCTGTTGCAGTTCCCTCAACATCTAAGGTGCAGAATGTTCCTGATAACATAAGAGATTTTGTTTCTGAATCCATAAAGAAGGCTATGTCTGTTATTTCTCCTTCTAGTAAACGTAAAAAGTCTTTTAAATCTTCTCTCCCTACAGATGAATTTTTAAATGAACATCATCATTCTGATTCTGATGACTCTTCTGGTTCAGAGGATTCTGTCTCAGAGATTGATGCTGATAAATCTTCATATTTATTTTAAATGGAATTTATTCGTTCTTTACTTAAAGAAGTACTAATTGCTTTAGAAATTGAGGATTCTGGTCCTCTTGATACTAATTCTAAACGTTTAGATAAGGTATTTAAATCTCCTGTGGTTATTCCAGAAGTTTTTCCTGTTCCTAATGCTATTTCTGCAGTAATTTCCAAAGAATGGGATACATTGGGTAATTCATTTACTCCTTCTAAACGTTTTAAGCAATTATATCCTGTGCCGTCTGACAGATTAGAATTTTGGGACAAAATCCCTAAAGTTGATGGGGCTATTTCTACCCTTGCTAAACGTACTACTATTCCTACGTCAGATGGTACTTCGTTTAAGGATCCTTTAGATTGGAAAATTGAATCCTTTCTAAGAAAAGCTTATCTGTGTTCAGGTAATCTTCTTAGACCTGCTATATCATTGGCTGATGTTGCTGCAGCTTCAACTTTTTGGTTGGAAACTTTAGCGCAACAAGTAACAGATCATGATTCTCATGATATTATTATTCTTCTTCAGCATGCTAATAATTTTATCTGTGATGCCATTTTTGATATTATCAGAGTTGATGTCAGGTTTATGTCTCTAGCTATTTTAGCTAGAAGAGCTTTATGGCTTAAGACTTGGAATGCTGATATGGCTTCTAAATCAACTCTACTTTCCATTTCCTTCCAGGGTAACAAAAAATTCATCAGGATAAGGCGGTGTTGCGAACTTCTTTTGAATTTTTACCTAAAGTTGTGAATTCCAACAACATTAGTAGAGAAATTGTGGTTCCTTCATTATGTCCTAATCCTAAGAATTCTAAGGAGAAATCGTTGCATTCTTTGGATGTTGTTAGAGCTTTGAAATATTATGTTGAAGCTACTAAGTCTTTCTGAAAGACTTCTAGTCTATTTGTTATTTTTTCCGGTGCTAGAAAAGGCCAGAAAGCTTCTGCCATTTCTTTGGCATCTTGGTTGAAATCTTTAATTCATCTTGCCTATGTTGAGTCGGGTAAAACTCCGCCTCAGAGGATTACAGCTCATTCTACTAGGTCAGTTTCTACTTCCTGGGCGTTTAGGAATGAAGCTTCGGTTGATCAGATTTGCAAAGCAGCAACTTGGTCCTCTTTGCATACTTTTACTAAATTCTACCATTTTGATGTATTTTCTTCTTCTGAAGCAGTTTTCGGTAGAAAAGTACTTCAGGCAGCGGTTTCAGTTTGAATCTTCTGCTTATGTTTTTTCATTAAACTTTATTTTGGGTGTGGATTATTTTCAGCAGGAATTGGCTGTCTTTATTTTATCCCTCCCTCTCTAGTGACTCTTGTGTGGAAAGATCCACATCTTGGGTAATCATTATCCCATACGTCACTAGCTCATGGACTCTTGCTAATTACATGAAAGAAAACATAATTTATGTAAGAACTTACCTGATAAATTCATTTCTTTCATATTAGCAAGAGTCCATGAGGCCCGCCCTTTTTTTGTGGTGGTTATGATTTTGTATAAAGCACAATTATTCCAATTCCTTATTTTATATGCTTTCGCATTTTTTTATCACCCCACTTCTTGGCTATTCGTTAAACTGAATTGTGGGTGTGGTGAGGGGTGTATTTATAGGCATTTTGAGGTTTGGGAAACTTTGCCCCTCCTGGTAGGAATGTATATCCCATACGTCACTAGCTCATGGACTCTTGCTAATATGAAAGAAATGAATTTATCAGGTAAGTTCTTACATGAATTATGTTTTTTAAGAAAAAGCAATGCACATGGGTGAGCCAATCACATGAGGCTTCTATGTGCAGCAACCAATCAGCAGCTACTGAGCATATCTATATATTCTTTCCAGCAAAGAATATCAAGAGAATAAAACAAATTAGATAATAGAAGTCAATTAGAAAGATGTTTAAAATAGCATTCTCTTTCTAAATCATGAAAGAGAAAATGTGGGTTTCATGTCCCTTTAAGAGATTACTTTTTAAAGAATCATATTTGTAAATGTGCAAACAAAAATAATTCTGTGAATTCAAAATTGTACATCAGTGATCTGGGTAGATGGCTAGATGAAGAAAAGTACTTTGACATATGTTTGTTCCCCCCCCCCCATTATTATTATCCGGTATTTGTAGAGCGCCAACAGGTTCTGCGGCGCTATTTTCCCCAACCAAGGGCACCACTTCAAATATAGTGTACAAATGTTCCCATCTTTCAGCTGTACTTATGGATTTCGAAAATGCTGTACTCTATATGGTCTTGGTGGAACCATAAGCTGTGGTACTCATACCATTAGATCTGGTTAAATGCAGGAATTAGGCTTGTTTGTATGTATTTCAAAATTAAGTCAGCTGTAGTGTAAACTGAACAGTTTTAAGTTAATCTGTCTCATTTCAAACACTGGGCAATCTTAGTCTGAGAGTATAACATTTTATGCAGATGTAAAAATCTTAGATAAAATGGCTCCTTGCATCTGGAAAGTCCTTGCATAAAGGGGCACCTACCATTTGTGTATTGAGAAGGAAACATTTCTGCATGGCTTTAAATATAGAATTTTTACAGCATTGTCAAATAATCATAAATACACTGCTGCTAAAAAAGTGTTTTTCTCTTGTAAGGTGTATCCAGTCCACGGATCATCCATTACTTGTGGGATATTCTTCTCCCAACAGGAAGTTGCAAGAGGATCACCCACAGCAGAGCTGCTATATAGCTCCTCCCCTAACTGCCATATCCAGTCATTCTCTTGCAAGCTCTCAACATAGCTGGAGGTAGTAAGAGGAAAGTGGTGTAATATAGTTAGTTTTTTCTTCAATCAAAAATTTATTGTTTTTAAATGGTACCGGAGTTGTACTATTTTATCTCAGGCAGCATTTAGAAGAAGAATCTGCCTGCATTTTTCTATGATCTTAGCAGAAGTAACTAAGATCCACTGCTGTTCTCACTATGTCTGAGGAGTGAGGTAACTTCAGAGGGAGAATGACGTGCAGGTTATCCTGCAATAAGGTATGTGCAGTTTAAGTTTTTCTAGGGATGGAATTTGCTAGAAAAAAGCTGCTGATACCAGATTAATGTAAGTTAAGCCTAAATACAGTGATTTAATAGCGACTAGTATCAGGCTTGCTATCAGAGGTATATACTCTGATTAATGTGCAATATAAAACGTTTGCTGGCATGTTTAATTGTTTTTATATATGCTTTGGTGATAAAACTTATTGGGGCCTAGTTTTTTCCACATGGCTGGCTTGATTTTTGCCTAGAAACAGTTTCCTGAGGCTTTCCACTGTTGTAATATGAGTGGGAGGGGCCTAGTTAAAATTACAGAGACATTCAGCTTCCCTCAGCAGTCCCCTGCATGCTTTAGGACATCGCTGAAGGGCTCAAAAGGATTCAAAAGTCATATATTGAGGAAGGTAAAGCCACAGTGAAGCTGTGGCAGTTGTGACTGTTAAAAAAAAAAAACCCCAAAAAAAACCAAAAAAAAAAGTTTTTTTTCAATTTGTTAATCTGTTTTTTGTATTAAGGGGTTAATCATCCATTTGCAAGTGGGTGCAATCCTCTGCTAACTTGTTACATACACTGTAAAAATTTTGTTAGTTTAACTGCCTTTTTTCACTGTTATTTCAAATTTTAGCAAAATTTGTTTCCCTTAAAGGCACAGTAACGTTTTTTATATTGCTTGTTTAACTTGATGTAAAGTGTTTTCCAAGCTTGCTAGTCTCATTGCTAGTCTGTATAAACATGTCTGACATAGAGGAAACTCCTTGTTCATTATGTTTAAAAGCCATGGTGGAACCCCATATGAGAATATGTACTAAATGTATTGATTTCACTTTAAACAATAAAGATCAGCTTTTATCTTTAAAAAAATTATCACCAGAGGATTCTGGCGAGGGGGAAGTTATGCCGACTAACTCTCCCCACGTGTCAGACCCTTTGACTCCCGCTCAAGGGACTCACGCTAAAATGGCGCCAAGTACATCAAAGGCGCCCATAGCGATTACTTTGCAGGACATGGCGGCAATCATGGATAATACCCTGTCAGCGGTATTAGCCAGACTGCCTGAATTCAGAGGAAAGCGCGATAGCTCTGGGGTTAGACGTAGTACAGAGCGCGCAGATGCCTTAAGGCCCATGTCTGATACTGCGTCACAATATGCAGAAGCTGAGGAAGGAGAGCTTCAGTCTGTGGGTGACATTTCTGATTCGGGGAAACCTGATTCAGATATTTCTACTTTTAAATTTAAGCTTGAGAACCTCCATGTATTGCTTGGGGAGGTGTTAGCTGCTCTGAATGACTGTGACACAATTGCAGTACCAGAGAAATTGTGTAGACTGGATAAATACTATGCAGTGCCGGTGTGTACTGATGTTTTTCCAATACCTAAAAGGTTTACAGAAATTATTAATAAGGAGTGGGATAGACCCGGTGTGCCGTTTTCCCCCCTTCCTATTTTTAGAAAAATGTTTCCAATAGACGCCACCACACGGGACTTATGGCAGACGGTCCCTAAGGTGGAGGGAACAGTTTCTACTTTATCAAGGCGTACCACTATCCCTGTCGAGGACAGTTGTGCTTTTTCAGATCCAATGGATAAAAAATTAGAAGGTTACCTTAAGAAAATGTTTATTCAACAAGGTTTTATCCTGCAGCCCCTTGCATGCATTGCGCCTGTCACTGCTGCTGCAGCGTTCTGGTTTGAGTCTCTGGAAGAGGCCTTTCAGACAGCTACTCCATTGACTGAAATACTTGACAAGCTTAGAACACTTAAGCTAGCTAATTCTTTTGTTTCTGATGCCATTGTTCATTTGACTAAACTAACGGCTAAGAATTCTGGATTCACCATCCAGGCGCGTAGGGCGCTATGGCTTAAATCTTGGTCAGCTGACGTGACTTCAAAGTCTAAATTACTTAACATTCCCTTCAAGGGGTAGACCCTATTCGGGCCTGGTTTGAAGGAAATTATTGCTGACATTACTGGAGGTAAGGGTCATACCCTTCCTCAAGACAGGGCCAAATCAAAGGCCAAACAGTCTAATTTTCGTGCATTTCGAAACTTCAAGGCAGGTGCAGCATCAACTTCCTCTGCTACAAAACAAGAGGGAACTTTTGCTCAATCCAAGCTGGGCTGGAAACCTAACCAGTCCTGGAACAAAGGCAAGCAGGCCAGAAAGCCTGCTGCTGCCTCTAAGACAGCATGAAGGAACGGCCCCCTATCCGGTAACGGATCTAGTAGGGGGCAGACTTTCTCTCTTCGCCCAGGCATGGGCAAGAGATGTTCAGGATCCCTGGGCGTTGGAGATCATATCTCAGGGATATCTTCTGGACTTCAAAGCTTCCCCTCCTCAAGGGAGATTTCATCTTTCGAGATTATCTGTAAACCAGATAAAGAAAGAGGCATTCTTAATGCTGTGTGCAAGACCTCCTAGTTATGGGAGTGATCTGTCCAGTTCCACTGACGGAACAGGGACAGGGTTTTTATTCAAATCTGTTTGTGGTTCCCAAAAAAGAGGGAACCTTCAGACCCATTTTGGATCTAAAGATCTTAAACAAATTCCTCAGAGTTCCATCGTTCAAAATGGAAACTATTCGGACCACCCTACCTATGATCCAGGAGGGTCAGTACATGACCACAGTGGATTTGAAGGATGCTTACCTTAACATACCGATTCACAAAGATCATCATCGGTTCCTAAGGTTTGCCTTTCTGGACAGGCATTACCAATTTGTGGCTCTTCCCTTCGGGTTAGCTACAGCTCCAAGAATCTTTACAAAGGTTCTGGGATCGCTTCTGGCGGTCCTAAGACCGCGAGGTATATCAGTGGCCCTTTATCTGGACGACATCCTGATACAGGCGTAAAGCTTTCAGATTGCCAACTCACATACGGACATAGTTCTGGCATTTCTCAGGTCACATGGGTGGAAGGTGAACGAGGAAAAGAGTTCTCTATCCCCACTCACAAGAGTCTACTTCCTAGGGACTGATAGATTCTGTAAAAATGAAGATTTACCTGACAGAATCCAGGTTATCAAAGCTTCTAAAATCTTGCCGTGTTCTTCATTCTATTCCGCGCCCTTCGGTGGCTCAGTGTATGGAAGTAATCGGCTTAATGGTAGCGGCGATGGACATAGTGCCATTTGCGCGCCTACATCTCAGACCGCTGCAACTATGCATGCTCAGTTAGTGGAATGGGGATTACACAGATTTGTCCCCTCTGCTAAATCTGGATCAAGAGACCAGAGATTCTCTTCTCTGGTGGCTATCTCGGGTCCATCTGTCCAAAGGTATGACCTTTCACAGGCCAGATTGGACAATTGTAACAATAGATGCCAGCCTTCTAGGTTGGGGTGCAGTCTGGAATTCCCTGAAGGCTCAGGGATCGTGGACTCAGGAGGAGAAACTCCTCCCAATAAATATTCTGGAGTTAAGAGCAATATTCAATGCTCTTTTAGCTTGGCCTCAGTTAGCAACCTTGAGGTTCATCAGATTTCAGTCGGACAACATCACGACTGTGGCTTACATCAACCATCAAGGGGGAACCAGGAGTTCCCTAGCGATGTTAGAAGTTTCCAAGATAATTCGCTGGGCAGAGACTCACTCTTGCCACCTATCAGCAATCCATATCCCAGGTGTAGAGAACTGGGAGGCGGATTTTCTAAGTCGTCAGACTTTTCATCCGGGGGAGTGGGAACTCCATCCGGAGGGGTTTGCTCAATTGGTTCTAGCAGCGCCTTGGTTCTTCAACCTGGCTTATGTGTTTCCACCGTTTCCTCTGCTCCCTCGACTGATTGCCAAAATCAAACAGGAGAGAGCATCGGTGATCTTGATAGCGCCTGCGTGGCCACGCAGGACCTGGTATGCAGACCTAGTGGACATGTCATCCTGTCCACCATGGACCCTGCCTCTGAGACAAGACCTTCTACTACAAGGTCCTTTCAATCATCAAAATCTAATTTCTCTAAGACTGACTGCATGGAGATTGAACGCTTGATTTTATCAAAGCGTGGCTTCTCCGAGTCAGTCATTGATACCCTTATACAGGCACGAAGCCTGTCACTAGGAAAATCTACCATAAGATATGGCGTAAATACCTTTTTTGGTGTGAATCCAAGAATTACTCATGGAGTAAGGTTAGGATTCCTAGGATATTGTCCTTTCTCCAAGAGGGTTTGGAAAAAGGATTATCAGCTAGTTCTTTAAAGGGACAGATTTCTGCTCTGTCTATTCTTTTGCACAAGCGTCTGGCAGAAGTTCCAGACGTTCAAGCTTTTTGTCAGGCTTTGGTTAGAATTAAGCCTGTGTTTAAACCTGTTGCTTAAACTTGGTTCTTAAAGTTCTTCAAGGGGTTCCGTTTGAACCCCTTCATTCCATTGATATCAAACTTTTATCTTGGAAAGTTCTGTTTTTGATGGCTATTTCCTCGGCTCGGAGAGTCTCTGAGCTATCTGCCTTACAATGTGATTCTCCTTATCTGATTTTCCATTCAGATAAAGTAGTTCTGCGTACAAACCTGGGTTTTTACCTAAGGTAGTTTCTAACAAG
>NC_069500.1:639530094-639660094 GCF_027579735.1 Bombina bombina | reverse complement strand
CTTGGAATCAAACCCGGGTCAACAACTTGGAAGGCAGTTACGCTCACCACTATACCAGCTAGACCAAACAGAAGATCAATAAACTGGAAGTGCTGGTCCAGGAATGCAAACCCTAGGAACTGGAAGTGGTCCTAGAGGATTGGTACGTGAAGGGAGCATCCTTCAGATCTAACGTGGTCATGAACTGCCCATCTGGACGAGGGGAAGAATGGACCTATTGTCTCCCTCTTGAACGAGGGGACATTTAAAAACTTGTTTAAACACTTCAGAACCAAATCGAAAGTTCCCTCCTTTTTTAGAACCACGAAAATGTTTGAATAGTATCCCAAACCTCTCACTGCGATAGGCACCGGGACAATAACTCCTCAGAGGAGAGAACCCGTACGCACCCTAGAAAGGCTTCCCTCCTTTCTGGTCAGGAAGACAGGAGAGAGAAGGAACTGCCCTTGGGTGGCTGAGACTTGAAACCTATCTTGTGACCCTGAGCTATGACCTAAAGATAAGACTGGGAAAGAACGAAAGTGGGGGTTTAGTATGTAAGCACTCTTTCCTATATTATGTGTAAATGTATTAGTAGATAAAAATTACAATGCTTTATTAAAGAAATCTTAAAATAGAGAGAGAGAGCAAGAAACTCCTCATACCGTACCTATATAAGTCAATTTAAACTAAAGACTAATATATTCTATCACCTCCCTGTTTCCTGGCCGATATCTGCAGCCGTCAGCATCAGGTGACTGGGGTGATGAACATAAGAATAACAATAAAAGTGCACATATATGCACAAAGCGGCCTTTGTCAAAGTTAAAAGTTTAGCAAACCGAAGCCCGTGTGCCACCCAATTAAATACACTTAAGGTATCAAGTGACAGACCAATCAAAACTGCCCGTTCCAAACACCCCCCCCCCTTCAGGTGAATCATCGTCATTTGCGTGTAATATGGGCGTGTATGTCAGTGATGTACTGATAGGTTGTTAGCCCATTACATCAGTTGCGGGGGGTGGTGGTTTTGGCTTGTGTACATACTAGCAAACCGTATGGGTAATCGTCACCTTCTCTGTGTCAATTATCAACCGCCACTGTACATCCGATTCCCGGTATATTGTGTCCACTTGTGAAATAGTGACAAATATAGAATGGTAACTTGATGATGTGATTCCACTTGTCATCACCAATACTACTTACACTGACAGTGCTTAACAAACATGGGTCAATATATAGAGTGGCCCTGACATAAATCAAGCCACTGTACTAAAACCTCAGTCAACGTTTTAAACTGCATAAGTAGAAAAATTAGTGTCATAGATTATCGATATTGGTATAAAGTTATGGCCCATAATAGGTTATCGCTAGTGTGCTGTCGTCAGAACGATAAGTAGTGGATATTAGTACACAGCCACAATGCGTATGTTAGGGGATAAAAGCTAGTTAACGAGTACTATTGTTAAATTGGTTTGTCACATTTCCTAGTATATTAGGGCAGCACAAAATAGTGACAAAATCCGGTCCATACGGAAATATTCACATAAGCATACCAAAATTGCGGACATGGGCTAATACTTGGACATAATAAATGAATTATTATGAGCATGTACTGTAATAGCTGTGCACATCAATGATACCTAATTTTCCCAAGGCACTCAGTCTATTACATAATAGATGACAATTTTGTTGCTGATGTGTTATCGCCATTGAGATAAGATATCCATCATAGCACTGATGTCCTACTATTAAGGATGGAACATATAGAATATGTGTGTTCCATAAATAAAATTTCAAATATTAAGAAATCAATATTGTTATTGAATTGGTTTAAAATATGTATGACTGGTAAATCCATAAAGTGCTGAGGTTTAGTCTCAGTGAAACTAATACGATAAATAGTAGTTTACAAAATATAAGAACACTGGTAGTTTCCTATATGAAACATTCTTTTTAGTTAGACATTTTATATGTTGTTAATTAAGATTGATTACCATATACATAAATAAGGGAATATATCATTCTTTACCATAACAACATATTGATTTATCTTAAAACGATATATGATGGAACAAACTTATGGTGTGTCATAGTCAATGGACTATTTATCATTCCAAAGATACAATCATATAGTTACATTGCATTGATCATCGCATCAGGACAAAAAATAACTACTTTACAGAAAAACCCAGTAATTATTTGCTTCATTCATGCCATTTGGCATGACAGTATTAAGTTTGAAAATCGAATTAGTTTCCTTTTGGAGTAGGATTTGTTCACAATTGCCTCCTCTGATACCTGACTTGATTTTTTCTAGGCCCCAACATTTGAAAGACGTTGCTTTACCTGCATGATGTTTTAGGAAATGCCTAGCAACACTGGTAATTTGTTTGCCCTTATCAAGATCGTTTTGGGCATTACGTATGTTGCTTAGGTGTTCCATCACTCTTGTACCCAATTTGTGGGTGGTCATGCCTACTTAGAAGCGGTTACAAGAACAAGGTAGACAGTACAGTACATCTGTACTCTGACAGTTAATGTGGGTTTTAATTTTCCAAGTTGTATTAAATCTGTCTTTTATCATGTTTGACCATATATTGGCACACTTTGCAGTGTCCATAGGGGATAGAGCCTTTGTAAATAGCTTTGTTCGAATTCCTATTGAAATGGCTTAAGTCAGATTATCAGTAAGGTTTTCTCTTGTTAAGTGTATCCAGTCCACGGATCATCCATTACTTATGGGATATTAACTCCTCCCCAACAGGAAGTGCAAGAGGATTCACCCAGCAGAGCTGCTATATAGCTCCTCCCCTAACTGCCATTACCAGTCATTCTCTTGCACCCAACGAATAGATAGGATGTGTGAGAGGACTGTGGTGATTATACTTAGTTTCATACCTTCAATCAAAAGTTTGTTATTTTATAATAGCACCGGAGTGTGTTATTCCTTCTCTGGTAGAATTTGAAGAAGAATCTACCTGAGTTTTTCTATGATTTTAGCCGGAGTAGTTAAGATCATATTGCTGTTTCTCGACCATCTGAGGAGAGGTAAACTTCAGATCAGGGGACAGCGGGCAGATTAATCTGCAAAGAGGTATGTAGCAGCTTATTATTTTCTGACAATGGAATTGATGAGAAAATTCTGCCATACCGATATAATGTAAACTCAGCCTTAAATGCAGTAGCAGCAACTGGTATCAGGCTGTCATGTATGTATATTTTACACTTCAGTATTCTGGGGAATGGCACTTCACTGGAATTATACTGTATGCATAAAACTTTAGCCTAATTTGCAGGGACTAGCAACAGGCTTTTTAATAACACTCAATTTATTAATGTTAAACGTTTTTTGCTGGCATGTAAAATAGTTTAATTTTCTGAGGTACTGGGTGAAAAATGTTTTGGGCATTATTTTTTTCCACTTGGCAGTCGTTTTATTTAATTTATGACAGTTTACTGATCTCTCTCACTGTTATGTGTGAGGGGGAGGGGCCTTTTTTGGCGCTTTTGCTACGCATCAAAAAATTCAGTCAGAAGTTTGTCTTCCCTGCATGATCCGGTTCATCTCTACAGAACTCAGGGGTCTTCAAAACTTGTTTTGAGGGAGGTAATCACTCACAGCAGAGCTGTGAGATTGTAGTTGACTGTGATAAAAAAGCGTTTATTTCTGTATTTTTTTTTTTTTTTTTTTTTTCTGCTATCAGGGTTAGTTATCCTTTGCTAATGGGAGCAATCCTTTGCTAAAATTGTGTTTTTTACAAAGATTTGATGCTATAACTTTTCAGTTTATTAATTTTCAACTGTCATAACTTTTTCTGTGCTTCTTATAGGCACAGTACGTTTTCATATTATAGTAAATTACTTGAAAAGTATTTCCAAGTTGCTAGTTTATTTGCTAGTGTGTTAAACATGTCTGATTCAGAGGAAGATATCTGTGCTATATGTGCTAAAGCCAAAGTGGAGCCCAATAGAAATTTATGTTCTAACTGTATTGATGCTACTTTAAATAAAAGTCAATCTGTACAAATTGAACATATTTCACCAAACAACGAGGGGAGAGTTATGCCGACTAACTCGCCTCACGTGTCAGTACCTGCATCTCCCGCTCGGGAGGTGCGTGATATTGTAGCGCCGAGTACATCTGGGCGGCCATTACAAATCACATTACAGGATATGGCTACTGTTATGACTGAAGTTTTGGCTAAATTACCAGAACTAAGAGGTAAACGTGATCACTCTGGGGTGAGAACAGAGTGCGCTGATAATATTAGGGCCATGTCAGACACTGCGTCACAATTTGCAGAACATGAGGACGGAGAGCTTCATTCTGCGGGTGACGGTTCTGATCCAAACAAACTGGATTCAGATATTTCAAATTTTAAATTTAAGCTGGAAAACCTCAGTGTATTACTAGGGGAGGTGTTAGCGGCTCTGAATGATTGTAACACAGTTGCAATACCAGAGAAAATGTGTAGGTTGGATAAATATTTTGCGGTACCGGCAAGTAATGACGTTTTTCCTATACCTAAGAGACTTACTGAAATTGTTACTAAGGAGTGGGATAGACCCGGTGTGCCGTTCTCACCCCCTCCGATATTTAGAAAGATGTTTCCAATAGACGCCACCACACGGGACTTATGGCAAACGGTCCCTAAGGTGGAGGGAGCAGTTTCTACTTTAGCTAAGCGTACCACTATCCCGGTGGAGGATAGCTGTGCCTTTTCAGATCCAATGGATAAAAAGTTAGAGGGTTACCTTAAGAAAATGTTTGTTCAACAAGGTTTTATATTGCAACCTCTTGCATGCATTGCGCCTGTCACGGCTGCAGTAGCATTTTGGTTTGAGTCTCTGGAAGAGACACTTGAATCAGCTCCATTAGATGAGATTACACACAAGCTTAAAGCCCTTAAGTTAGCTAACTCATTTATTTCAGATGCCGTAGTACATTTAACTAAACTTACGGCTAAGAATTCCGGATTCGCCATTCAGGCACGCAGAGCACTGTGGCTAAAATCCTGGTCAGCTGACGTTACTTCTAAATCTAAATTGCTTAATATACCTTTCAAAGGGCAGACCTTATTCGGGCCCGGGTTGAAAGAAATTATCGCTGACATTACAGGAGGTAAAAGCCATGCCCTGCCTCAAGACAGAGCCAAACCTAAGGCTAGACAGTCTAATTTTCGTTCCTTTCGTAATTTCAAAGCAGGAGCAGCATCAACTTCCTCTGCACCAAAACAGGAAGGAGCTGTTGCTCGCTACAGACAAGGCTGGAGACCTAACCAGTCCTGGAACAAGGGCAAGCAGGCCAGGAAACCTGCTGCTGCCCCTAAGACAGCATGAATCGAGGGCCCCCGATCCGGGAACGGATCTAGTGGGGGGCAGACTTTCTCTCTTCGCCCAGGCTTGGGCAAGAGATGTCCAGGATCCCTGGGCGTTAGAGATCATATCTCAGGGATACCTTCTAGACTTCAAATTCTTTCCCCCAAGAGGGAGATTTCATCTGTCAAGGTTGTCAACAAACCAAATAAAGAAAGAGGCGTTTCTACGCTGCGTACAAGATCTTTTATTAATGGTAGTGATCCATCCGGTTCCGCGGTCGGAACAAGGACAAGGGTTTTACTCAAATCTGTTTGTGGTTCCCAAAAAAGAGGGAACTTTCAGGCCAATCTTGGATTTAAAGATCCTAAACAAATTCCTAAGAGTTCCATCGTTCAAAATGGAAACTATTCGGACAATTTTACCCATGATCCAAAAGGGTCCGTACATGACCACAGTGGATTTAAAGGATGCTTACCTTCACATACCGATTCACAAAGATCATTACCGGTATCTAAGGTTTGCCTTTCTAGACAGGCATTACCAGTTTGTAGCTCTTCCATTCGGATTGGCTACGGCTCCGAGAATCTTCACAAAGGTTCTGGGTGCTCTTCTGGCGGTACTAAGACCGCGAGGAATTGCGGTAGCTCCGTACCTAGACGACATTCTGATACAAGCTTCAAGCTTTCAAACTGCCAAGTCTCATACAGAGTTAGTACTGGCATTTCTAAGGTCGCATGGATGGAAGGTGAACGAAAAGAAGAGTTCTCTCTTTCCACTCACAAGAGTTCCCTTCTTGGGGACTCTTATAGATTCTGTAGAAATGAAGATTTACCTGACAGAAGACAGGTTAACAAAGCTTCAAAATGCATGCCGTGTCCTTCATTCCATTCAACACCCGTCAGTAGCTCAATGCATGGAGGTGATCGGCTTAATGGTAGCAGCAATGGACATAGTACCCTTTGCACGCCTACATCTCAGACCGCTGCAATTGTGCATGCTAAGTCAGTGGAATGGGGATTACTCAGACTTGTCCCCTACTCTGAATCTGGATCAAGAGACCAGAAATTCTCTTCTATGGTGGCTTTCTCGGCCACATCTGTCCAGGGGGGTGCCATTCAGCAGGCTGGACTGGACAATTGTAACAACAGACGCCAGCCTACTAGGTTGGGGCGCTGTCTGGAATTCTCTGAAGGCTCAGGGACAATGGAATCAGGAGGAGAGTCTCCTACCAATAAACATTCTGGAATTGAGAGCAGTTCTCAATGCCCTTCTGGCTTGGCCCCAATTAACAACTCGGGGGTTCATCAGGTTTCAGTCGGACAACATCACGACTGTAGCTTACATCAACCATCAGGGAGGGACAAGAAGCTCCCTAGCAATGATGGAAGTATCAAAGATAATTCGCTGGGCAGAGTCTCACTCTTGCCACCTGTCAGCAATCCACATCCCGGGAGTGGAGAACTGGGAGGCGGATTTCTTAAGTCGTCAGACTTTTCATCCGGGGGAGTGGGAACTTCATCCGGAGGTCTTTGCCCAAATACTTCGACGTTGGGGCAAACCAGAGATAGATCTCATGGCGTCTCGACAGAACGCCAAGCTTCCTTGTTACGGGTCCAGATCCAGGGATCCGGGAGCGGTTCTGATAGATGCTTTGACAGCACCTTGGACCTTCGGGATGGCTTATGTGTTTCCACCCTTCCCGATGCTTCCTCGATTGATTGCCAGAATCAAACAGGAGAGAGCATCAGTGATTCTAATAGCGCCTGCATGGCCACGCAGGACTTGGTATGCAGATCTAGTGGACATGTCATCCTGTCCACCTTGGTCGCTACCTCTGAAACAGGACCTTCTGATCCAGGGTCCCTTCAAACATCAAAATCTAATTTCTCTGAAGCTGACTGCTTGGAAATTGAACGCTTGATTTTATCAAAACGTGGTTTTTCTGAGTCAGTTATTGATACCTTAATACAGGCTAGGAAGCCTGTTACTAGAAAGATTTACCATAAGATATGGCGCAAATGCTTATTTTGGTGCGAATCCAAGAGTTACTCATGGAGTAAGGTTAGGATTCCGAGGATATTGTCTTTTCTACAAGAAGGTTTAGAAAAGGGTTTATCCGCTAGTTCATTAAAGGGACAGATTTCAGCTCTGTCCATTCTTTACACAAACGTCTGTCAGAAGTTCCGGACGTTCAAGCTTTTTCTCAGGCTTTAGCTAGGATCAAGCCTGTGTTTAAAACTGTTGCTCCACCATGGAGTTTGAACTTAGTTCTTAATGTTTTACAGGGGGTTCCGTTTGTACCCCTTCATTCCATTGATATCAAGTTGTTATCTTGGAAAGTTCTGTTTTTAATGGCGATTTCCTCGGCTCGAAGAGTCTCTGAGTTATCTGCCTTACATTGTGATTCTCCTTATCTGATTTTTCATTCAGACAAGGTAGTTCTGCGTACTAAACCTGGGTTCCTACCTAAGGTGGTCACTAACAGGAATATCAATCAAGAGATTGTGGTTCCATCTTTGTGTCCTAATCCTTCTTCGAAAAAGGAACGTCTGCTACACAATCTAGATGTAGTCCGTGCCCTGAAATTTTATCTACAGGCAACTAAGGATTTTCGACAAACGTCTTCCCTGTTTGTCGTTTATTCTGGTCAGAGGAGAGGTCAAAAAGCTTCGGCTACCTCTCTCTCCTTTTGGCTTCGTAGCATAATACGGTTAGCCTATGAGACTGCTGGACAGCAGCCTCCTGAAAGAATTACAGCACATTCTACTAGAGCTGTGGCTTCCACTTGGGCCTTTAAGAATGAGGCTTCTGTTGAACAGATTTGCAAGGCTGCAACTTGGTCTTCTCTTCATACTTTTTCCAAATTTTACAAATTTGACACTTTTGCTTCTTCGGAGGCTGTTTTTGGGAGAAAGGTTCTTCAGGCAGTGGTTCCTTCCGTATAAAGAGCCTGCCTGTCCCTCCCGTCATCCGTGTACTTTAGCTTTGGTATTGGTATCCCATAAGTAATGGATGATCCGTGGACTGGATACACTTAACAAGAGAAAACATAATTTATGCTTACCTGATAAATTTATTTCTCTTGTAGTGTATCCAGTCCACGGTCCGCCCTGTCACTTTAAGGCAGGTAATTTTTCCATTAAACTACAGTCACCACTGCACCCTATGGTTTTCCTTTCTCTGCATGTTTTCGGTCGAATGACTGGTAATGGCAGTTAGGGGAGGAGCTATATAGCAGCTCTGCTGGGTGAATCCTCTTGCACTTCCTGTTGGGGAGGAGTTAATATCCCATAAGTAATGGATGATCCGTGGACTGGATACACTACAAGAGAAATACATTTATCAGGTAAGCATAAATTATGTTTTTTGCTCTTCTGAATGTAAAAGATGGTTTATCTGGTAACGGTTTTGGAAGTTTCTCATCACTTTTCAAAACATGCCTGTGATTGTTAACTATAGACGCTAGTTTATCGCTTTGGCAGTTAAAAGTGGAGATAAACCTCAAGGTCTCTGATACTTTTTGCTCTTTTGAATTAAGAATATCACACCTATCCTTATATAGGGCTTTTTGATAAGCTCTGACCAGGAGTTTCTTAGAGTGGCCGTGTTTAAGGAGTTTGTCCCTTAAATCTTTTGAAGCTTTTTTGAAAGAATCCTGGGTTGTACAGCTCTTTCTAATACTAAGGTATTCCCCATAAGGAAGACCATTAATAGTAGAAGGATGGTGATGACTTGTGGCATGGAATATATTGTTTGTTTCCTATATGCCTCAGTCTTTAAACAGTCATCTTCCTTATGGATGGTTAGGTCTAAGAATAATAATAAAAAAAAAGTATTGTAGTTTTTATCTACTAATACATTTTACACATAATATAGAAAAGAGTGCTTATATACTAAACCCCCACTTTGGTTCTTTCCCAGTCTTTTATCTTTGTTATTATTGGTGGGTAGCACCGGAGTTCTTTGATCCCTCAAATCATTATTTCCTATACAACACTTTAAACTAGTGCCAGTAATTCCATATATTTTTTGCCTGAGCTATGATCTCCAGGACCTATGGATCCTGCACGTCCCTGAAGCAAGCGACTGAAAAGAGCGACAGTTTTCCCCCTACACGTTCCAGAAGAGGACCGGGGGACTGCCCATTCATGCCGACTTTGACTTGGCGGGCTTCTTGCTCTGCTTGGGTTTATTCCAGGACTGAGCCGGCTTCCAAGAGCTCTTGGTTTGCTCAGGCTTAGCGAAGGACTGCTGACATGAGCTTTATCAAAACAAAAAGAACGAAAATTGTCCCTTAGACTCGTTCATATTCTCTTGCGGCAGAAGGGCACCCTTGCCCCCTGTGACCGTGGAGATATTTGAGTCCAGGCCTGGACCAAACAAAATCATTCCCTTAAAGGGGAGGAAAAGAAGTCTAGGCTTAGAAGTCATATCCGTAGACCATGACTTCAGCCAGAGCCCGACGGACCTGAACAGAAAAGGCTGAAGCCTTAGCATTTAGGCGAATAATCTGCCTAATAGCATCACAGATAAAATAATTAGCAATCTTCAAGGCCTTAAATATTTCTGAGCAACGTTGAAGGGATCTCTCCACCCCGATCAATCCTATAAGGATACACACCAAAAGGTAGTTTCTCAAGCAACGGCTGCCTCCAGTTGAAACAAATATCCCGTATGTTGAAAACAACTTTCAACAGTTTCCATCCTTTATCCATGGGCTCTTAAAACGAAGAGCTATCCTCAAACGGGATAGTAATATGTTTAACAAGGGTGAAGATAGTGCCATCCCTTTTACGGACGGAACCTCAACTCCATTGAGAGTCCAGGACTGGGAATGATTTGTTAAAGGGCGAAGAGAGGAACAATCCAGTCCCATTCATTCTTAATAATGTTCGCCATCTAACAGGAGCAGGGAAGGATAAGGTACCACCCTGTCCTCAAACTCTATCCAATTTAGGAATTAAAGGTTTCTCAGACAATTTGGCCTCTGGAACCACTGAATTCGCCAAAAACTTCCTTTAGAAGAAAGCGCAAATTCCTAAAACTAAAGTCTGGTTCCTCTGCAGCCGGAGGTTTAGAGGCAGCAGACTCCAACCCAGTATGTTCATACTCAGAGTTATCAGAAGATAAAGTTCTGAGACTTCAATCAGTTAAATCCAATACATTATCTGATGTACTCTGGGAAGGAGTGCAATATGTAACCTTTCACTTGCGCTTAGCAGGACGAGGTAAAGCATTAAAGGCCGCAGACACTGTCGTCTGAGCTGCGCAGTAACGTCTAGTGAAAAAATGGCCCCCTCCAGATGGAGGATCAGCAATGCTACAGGAAACTGCATGTGTAGAGAGTTAAGCATGTAGGGTATGCACCTCACTGAAGACAGCTCCTCAGAGGTGGACGGCTCAGTGGTATCAAACATGTTTGATATTATCACATTATCAAGGCATATGGAAAATTGAGGGGGTGGTACTAAGGCCTCCTCACATTATAAACAGGAATTACTCTTTAGGAATAGAGGGCGTGCCCTCTAAATAACAGAATCCTCCATCGCTAGTGCAATAACCAGAGAACTAAATAAAACATTAGCAGACATCCCAACTCTCCGTGAATTTCAGGGAGTCTCCCTGATTGTAATAGCGGCTCCCTGATGCCAGCAAATGGAATGCAATCTCCGTGAAATTTCAAGTACCATGATCCAATGTGGCCCAAATTTCTTTAAGGAATGCCGTTAGTTGCTGGGGTGTTATAGAACCCTCAAAGCATGCATCAGTAACCAAAACGCCCCCATTGATTTTAATAAAATAAAACACAAATACTACCTTATGCATCAGTAACCAAAAAGCCCCCGTTGATTTTAATAACATAAAACACAAATACTTCCTTATTTACAGCACATAATTAAACTTTGTATTCTAAAATATTTAAGCATTCAACAAGCGTACTATCACTGGAAAATAGGTTTGTTGTATGTGGTTGTGCAATAAAGCTACTTTTTTTAAATGTGACTTTAGTGGGAAGCTACTTTAATGATAAGCCTCTATCTTATTTAGGGTTTCAAGGTAAGGTGACCAGATTTTTAAAATGAAATCCAGGGACATTTTTTTTTTTTTATTGGCAAATGGTAAAAAACTATTTTATTAGTTTTTTATTAGCATATTTTCCTCAAATATATATAAAAATATATATATATATAAAGTAATCCAAACAGAGGCACTCGCTTTGATCTACCAAAGTATTTATTGAAGAGTGAACGTTTTCGGGCTGTGATGCCCGTCCTCAGACTCCTGACAAATCACACTGTACATACACTGCAGCACTCACAAGCTCTCAGCTAAGATTACAAGCAAAACTGGAAGAGTTAGTTATTGCATTTGGCCAAATAGGACAAGTCCAGGTACCACGTCAAGGTCCCTTCTAAAACCTAGGACCCTAAAACAGCCAAACAATGCAAGCTCTCAATCCAACAAACTGGGAACAAGTGAAGGGTGCACAGGCTTATGTAATCACCTCAGACATATACAAAACACGGAAGGGGACTGCACTCTCAGACTAGACTTGGCACACATCCCATGACCACATTTTCTTACACACACAAGCATACATATATATATATACACACACACACACACACATATATACACATACAAAAGCATACATATACGCATGCACACATACAAAAGCATACATATACGCATGCTTACACACAAGCATATATATACATGCATGCACATACACACATGCATACGTATATACACACACAAGCATACATGTGCACACATACACACAAGCATACATGTGCACACACACATATACACAGACACAAGCATACATATACCTACACACATAATTGTGTGTATATATGTGTGTATATATATATATATATATATATATATATATATATATATATATATATATATATATATATATATACACACACACTCATATACACGCATAAATATACACACATGCACATATACACATACACAAGCTCTTCCCTCCTGACCTGCACGCTACCTGGGACAAAGTGACGTTATCAGGATGATCACTTCCTCCCTGCGCTTAGCTGCAGTACAACAGGAGTTGGGGACAGTTCAACAGGAGCCGGGGACAGTCTCCTCAATCCGGGGAAGTCTGGTCACCCTTTTTCAAGGTGTCCAATATATAACTGGGGGGGGTTTGGAGGCTCAGTAGCGGGTGAAGCCACCTCCCTGAAATGAGTTTTTGCAGGTTGGGATGTCTGCATTATTTTACTCAAAAAAACTGCACCTTTATATCACAATGGCTGTGGCACTCACCACCTTTCATGACCCAGACAGTACAGAGAGTTAGGACTCCTCTCTGATAGAAAGCCGTTCAGGAAAGAGGCAAAGAATCATATGGTGCACAATGCAGGACCGTCCCTGCTATGAGAAAAAGCGCTCCAAGCTTGTAAGCTGCATGGCTCTCAAAGTGAAACCTGTATATTCCATAACAGCCTATGAACCCATAACCTCTCACACATAAAGCGGCATAAAATCAAATAAAAATATAAGATTATTCTCCCCTGTTCAATAATCCCCCTCAGGAGATATTAACCCTTGATTCTATACAGATAAAAGGAGTCACACTGTGACCCTGTCTTCTAGCGTTATCATACAAGTATAAAAAAGAAACGATCTTACCAGAATCTATGACGTGGAACAGGAACACATCCTTTCAAGTGTGACAGGTTAGTAGCATCGCTCCTGACATGGACTTGAGAGCAGAAAGCCGGCAGCGAAACTCGTCAACGCTGATTGCTTATGGAGCTGTTAATCTGAGTCGGGATGGTTTCGCAGAGACGACACTCCCTGCATCTCCGGACTCTAACTTTCACCCATGCTCTCACTGAGAGGCTGACAGGACTTCTTAAAACTCCAGTCCTATTGCGAAGAGTACTACCCTCCATAAGAGACTTCTCTGCCAACCTTCTCTGACGAAAGTCAAAGAATGACTGGGGGATGAGGGGAGTGGGGGAGGTATTTAAGCCTTTGGCAGGGGTGTCTTTGCCTCCTCCTGGTGGCCAGGTTCTTAATTCCCACAAATAATGAATGAAGCAGTGGACTCTCCTCCCATTAAGATGGAAATCCTCTAATTGGAGAGAGCATGATGTGTTTGCACTATTTAGGCTCCAGCTCTACGGCCTAGTTTCAATTGCTCTGTAAAACTCTGTAAACAAGTTTATCCATTAGTCTAAGGAAATGTTTTATGTTTATAACAGCATTGGAAACTAGGCCTTTGTGTTTAACCCCAGAAAATGGGTTAATTTGTTGTTAAAGAGACATGATACCAAAATGTTAAAGCACTTCAAAGTGATGAAGATTAGGTGATATTTTCTAGTCAGCATTTTACAGCTAAACAGCTCTATGTAAAAAAAGATATTTTACCTCAAATTTCCCAAGTAATCACACCCCACTGTAAAGAGACTAAGCAGCCAGTCAGGATGCTTGTCTCAGGACAAGCTAGGGAGTGTGCATCTGTCATGTGCAGGCACAGTTATGTTATTTTCCTATTCATTTTAAGTAACTTCTATGAAATCTCATAAGATCACAGCAAAGGCAAAACATTACATAAGCACTGCTGGTGCTGACTGGCTATTTTTTTTTATTTATTTTTTTCAACTTGCAGCTGGACAGCAGCTACAGTTTATACAGCACTTACTCTGGTGAGCTGAAGAAATGTTTGAGGTAAAATTTCTTCCTTTTTTACATAGAGATGCTCAGGTGATATTTTCTTGTCAGCTTTTTACAGTTATACTGCATCAGTTTCAAGTGATTTTAGCATATGATTATTAAAGTCCCTCTCAAACCTTTTGCATGCTGATTGGTGGGGTTGTGTGGCTGCTCCTTGTGACTAGCAGTTCTTTGTGGCTCCTGCAGAGTACCCTTTTGAAGGGCTTAACATATAGAGTTGTATCATCAATGGTGGACAAATGTGATGCTATAACTAATAAACATTTTTTATAATAGTAGTATATAATTATTTAGGGCAGCCAGAATGTGCCCTCTTTAGTGTCTATGGGTATTATCTGACTGGCTATGCTGCTTGCTTTCACTGACTTTGAAAAACATTTTCTGTGGTTGGATGCCCAGGAGGCGAAGTGTACAAATAATTGATGATCGTAATAATACTAATACAAGCAAGCACTCACCGGAGTGCTGAACAGGCTTTTTCTACTGTGTTTTATAAACTGAGCTGTAAGAACCCATGGCTTGTGTGGACTGCACTAAAATCAATAATAAGCCTTCAATAACTATTCTATGAGTAGTGTACTTTCTCTTTGTAGAACAGCTTTAGATATTGTTGCTGTTATTATTGTCTGTATTTTAGATGACTTACTTTTTTTTTTTTCTTGAGTTTATTATGAGTGGGAATATAAACAATCTGTTGTGCTTTTTTATTTTATTGTGGGCATGGTAGTTGCAGCAGAGTTTTCGTGTACAATAGCAGCTCTGAATAATCAAATTTGCATCATTATCTTGGTATCTTTTCTTGAAGGAGCAGCAATACACTACTGGGAGCTAGCTGAATACATCAGGTGAGGCTATGACAAGAGGCATATGTGTAGCCAATTATCATCTAGCTCCCAGTATTGCATTGGCCGCTCCTATGCCTACTTGTGTATACTTTTTAACAAATTATACCATGAGAAATAAGCCCATTTGATTACAGAATAAAATTATAAAGTTGTGTAAAATTGCATACTCTATTGGAATTGTGAAAATTTTAATTTTGTCTTTAGATGTGCACAGGTGCCACTGTTCTGTCGAGAACTCCAATTCCTCAAACTCCAATCTGACTCTACCCTTGAACGCCACGGGCAGAGGCAAAATAGATAGTGAAGATAGACGATTACAGTGCCCATCTGATTGGTTGTGAATCCTGTCACTCACTGATAAATGGACTAATCAGATGTATGGAATCACCGGAAGTGACGTCAGATTGGAGTTTTCGATGTATTGGAGTTCTTGATAGAACACCCACCATAATGGATTCATTGATCCATCCATACAGGAAAATACATACAATTTGGTATGTTAGGGGGATTGGAGCTTGAATACTTTGTCATACTTAAGATGTGCCTAAAAATGTAGATGTGAACTCTAAACGCTCACAGTAAACAATTGATCAATCACTTCATTCAGGTTACAGTGGGGGAGTGATGGCAGGAAGGGTGAGACTTATCCATATCTTATTATACAGATTACAGCACCAAGCTCTTACACCTATTCCATAATATTACCAGTCTCTGGAACACATTCTTTGCATATGGTTATTGTTACAACACTGCATCAAATGTAGGCAGATAATATAGTAGGAGTTAATTATATTTAAATGTATATGGCTGTCTAGCCAGTAGAGGGTTAATAACACAACAAAACATATTTATGTATACCAAGACGGAATGGTATTTCAAATACAGACATCTCTCAACCATAGCAAGCGCAATCCTGCCAACTTTGAATTTAATGCATTTTATCATTTGCAGTAATTTTTCATATTCAGTGACAGCACAGTAAGAGATGTCATATGAAGTAAATTAACATGTAAAAATACTTTTAAAAAAATGAATAATAATGAATAAAAAGAATGCCTTTTACTTTAGAATTTGTACCAGTAAATAGAACAGTTTGCATCACTATCCAAAATGTTAGTGTCTAATTTAAACAAATACTTGTGCACATATATTTACAAAACCTTTTCTATTAACAGTAATTCTTCTAAAAGATAATAAAAATAGATTTATTGCAGTAAAGTTATAGTAAAACATAAATCATCTCCTAATCAATTATTTTTAACTGCCCAGCTTTTATATGTTATCACTTCCCTATAATTTACACTATTGAAGGGCTCAGCTAAGTGCTTAAAGGCAAACAGAACTGAAGTGACACAACACTTACTTAGATCCACTGTCCTAATAGCCAGCAGCAATGCTTCCTAAGTTATCCTGGACTCCTAATGCCACTCTGAGGGCAGAGGTGCAGGGGAGGAGCTAGGCTGCAGAGTGTTAAATTACTATAAACAGGAGAGACACAACAAACACCCAGTGCAGCTGATCTTAGTGTAATTAAGAACAGCACTGGACTGGGTGAGTTGCTGGGGGCAAATGGATTTTTGTATTATTTAGTCTGGCAGCAATTTTCATATTTTTGCTCTTGGTGTAGGAAGTTTTGTATGTCTAAAACTCATGTTAAAATCAGTAAGCTGCAGATGATACAGAGTGCTAAAATATGAAGATGCTGTCAGTCTAAATAATGCAAAGATGCAAGTAATCCCACCTATTTTACAACAAATTGGCACAGCTCCTTTTCCTAGTGTGGAGGAGCTGTATGTAAGTGTTTTTTCTTCCGATTTGTGGTAATTAAAAAATTGATCACATGAAGGGTGCAACAAGGAGTCCCTGCCTAGACCTGCTCTGAGCGATCAAGCAGTGTACTTTGTACACCCACAGCCTCACCAGCAGCTCCTCTCCATTACCTTGTCTCACACATGCCCAAGCTTCAGGAACAAAAAAATCCAGGGACTGTTAGCAACTATTCAATACTGCACTGGAATTTTAGTTGCACCTTTTACATTTTTAAATAAATAAAACTTGCATTTAAACCATTGGGAACTATTGGTGCCTATGTCTTTTTAATTCCCTTTCAGTCCTTGTACAAGCAACATTGTTGCTTTTGTACAACATTCTACCATATTTTTTTCCAATTCTTAAGCAGAAATATACATTTATTTATAAATTATATTTGTGTTACTTTAATTAAATGAAACAGATGTTAGATTAATTGTTGATCTCTACAGTGAGCCTTTAATACTATACTAAGCAATAAATGGTAAAGCGATAATCTGTTAAAGCTTCTCTCCTTTAACCACTATTTTTTCATTGCAGCAGTTCAAATTTAGGTCTCTACATACTTTAAAATATGTTTAGGTCTCCACTTCCCTTGAACTATATTCACCCTTCTCATATACACACATTTTGGTACTAATTTAATGGGGAAAAATGTCACTATCTGTTTTCATTATCCCAAGAACTATTACAAATTGAATACGGTTTCTACATAAAAGCTATTTTAAGATGCACTGTTTAAGGATAGCATTGACGACCATGCCATATAATGTTATTAAATAATTCCTATTAACTGAATAGTTTCACATCAGGAATTTCCTGGCTTTTGTGTTTTTTATATATGTTTTTTGAAAAGGAAAAAAAAAACAGAAGTCAGGCACACGATTTGTAACACTATCAAAGCTATGCATTTAATATGAGCTTTAGAAGATTTAAAGGGACAGTCTACTCCAGAATTGGTATTATTTAAAAAGATAGATAATTACCAAGAGAACAAAGCAAATTTGATTGAAAAAAACTTTACAATTTACTTTTATAAATTGCATGGCCTATCTCAATTGTAAAAATGTAGTTTTGACTAAATTTTCCCTTTTATTCATGAACATTGGCATATTCTTAGTTAGAAAATGGATTTAAATCCTTAGATGTTGGCAGTCACAGTCAAGACCACAGATATTCAAGATTTAGGTAGTTTTAGTTTGATCGGTTTCTTTGTGTGTCTAGAATGAAAATTTGTTTATGAACATATTCCACTTGCCTCTAAAATGTAGCAAACAAGTTGTGTAGGCGTATCATCTTTATATACATTTGTTTATGCTTGGGGCAAGTCATGACATTTCTACATCCCAGGTTTTAAAGCATTTAGTGTAAAATTCCATAGAAAAAAATATATAATTCTATTAAAGTATTGCTGTTTCAGGGACGTGTCCGTGCAGCGTTCTTGATAGGACTCAACTTCTAAGAGCTCTAGATAGAAGATATCTCAATAATTTGACAGTTATTGCCTTATTTCAACAGCATCAACATCAGAATTCTTAAATATAACACTGCCCCACTCAGTGAGGATCCTTTACAACTTTATTTGCTGTTTCTATGATTCCAGAGCTATAGATGTTCAGGCTTGAAGCGACTGCTCATCACTAGTCAGCAACACCTCCACCCAGTAATCTGGGTTACTCTGCCACTCCTGGGCCGTCAAAGCTTAATTTTTACTCTATATTGCTTACCCCTGTTCTAACAATTCTTCATGGGGCTACATATATTTACTACTTACAACTAGAAACAGTTTTGCTGGCATTATTGGATAAGGCACTTCCTGATTATTTCCTGAGAGGACCTAATACTGAATTGGTGACATGTACACAAACAGCCTCATCCTTAGATGTGCAACCTTTATCTGGTTGCGTCGAACTAGATGAATTACAATAACACCATCCGTGGAGACTAAACAGGGGGAAATCTGCTTGAGTAGATTGTGGAACCCACAACACAATCAGTCATCCCTATCTACATCTGAAGTTCACTCAGCCTTAAAATGATGGTAAAGTCTCCCTTTTTTAAAAACAGATACGGAATGTTGGTGTTATTTTAGATGGCGTTTCATTAATCAGTTGTAATGACGTTGCGCTATAACTTACTTTTTAATATAGATATGAAATTAAAATACCCTGCATTCCACTACCCATTTAAAAATGTTCTGTGACCTAATGGTTTGACAATAATTCAAACAGCTCACAGAAAAATTTACTTTTGAAGTGTGCGGCGGAGCACAGGGCATTTGAATTTTATATCTATATTTAAAAGCATGTTAGAGTACTTCTTCATTACAACTAATTAATGAAACTCCATCTAAAATATTACTAATATTCTGGATCTGATTTTGAAAAGGGGAGAGTCTACCATCACTTTAGCACCACACCTGGAGATTGTAACAGTGCCTGCAGGGGTGACACATTGCGGAAACTGCTGCCTTCTATTTTGGGAAAAAACTAAGATTCCCTCAATATCTAATATGCGGTTAGGCTATATCATGCCAGGGGCTTTGTACCACAAGCCTTTTGTGACTATGAAGGCCCTTAAAGGGACGGTATACAACAATTTTCATTTGGCTGCATGTAATAGACACTATTATAAAGAAGAATATGCGTAGATACTGATCTAAAAATCCAGTATAAAACATTTAAAAAAACTTACTTAGAAGCTCCCAGTTTAGCACTGTTAATGAGATTGGACTGAGACACCCACTGAAAGGGTATGAGCAGACCATCCCCTGCATATGAAAAGACCCATTATACAAACAGTAGCAATCTGAAGTCTGTATACATTGGTATGCATCTAAAACTTTGGGGCTTGGTTAGGAGTCTGTGTAAAAATGTATAGTTTTGCTTATTTTGAAATAACATTGTGATGATTTTCTAACACCCCCAGTTTGGCTATATAAATGGATCATCTAAACATTTATGCAAAGAAAAAAAAATCTAGTGTACAATGTCCCTTTAAGCCCCACTTTCTCCCGCAAATACTCATTCGAGAAAACAACTCTGCCGGAAAAAGTGAAATTTGCACATTAATGTGTTTGTGTGTTAATATGAATATGCTAACTTAAATTACAGATTAATCTAAGGAATACAAAGGCTATTTGTTTATAATATTTTTTTATAAGCTTGGCCCATTCTTCCTCTGTTTTCTTTGTAGGTATGAAGTCTCTCTCGCTCGCACTCTCGCGCTCGCTCTTTTTTTTTCTCTCTTTCTTTTTTTTTCTCTCTTTTTCTCTTTTTTTCTCTCTCTTTTTCTCTTTTTTTTCTCTCTTTTTCTCTCTTTGTTTTCTCTTTTCTCTCTCTTTTTTTCTCTCTCTTTTCTCTTTTTTCTCTCTCTCTTTTTTTTCTCTTTTTTTCTGTCTTTTTTTTTTCTCTTTTTTTCTCTCCCCCATATTGAGTGCAGATGCACATACTTAGTAAGTCACTTAACACTATGTTAATAACATCATTTCTTCTAAAGATGTGTAGTGAGTCCACGGGTTCATCTTAATTACTGTTGGGAATACCACTCCTCGCCAGCAGGAGGAGGCAAAGAGCACCACAGTGAAAACTGTTAAGTATCACTTCCCTACCCATAAACCCCAGCCATTCTCTTTTCCTCTATGTGCATGGAGGAGGTGAAGTTTAGTGTGTAATTTAAATTATATTTTCTAAGAAGATTGAGATTTAAATCAAGCTGCAGGGTATAACCTAGCCCACTTTAGTCTTTGCGGTCGAGCTGTGGTGGTTTTAAAGTGGTGGAGAACTTGCAAAGTGGTGCTTGCTGTCATCATGTCAGACAGCAAGGCAGGTAAGTGCGGGTCTTCCTTGTGGGAGAGGGGCACTTAGAAGTTCCTGCTTGAAATAATGTAAGGGACAGATAGCTCACTCGCAGGATGGGTGTTTTTGCTATGACATGCTCGCAGGCACAGGTTGGTGAGACGTGTGGGACTTAAGGAGGTCTCAGGGCTCATTTTTGTGTTTTGGGTGCTGCACTGTCTGATTAGTTATAGACTGTTTTCTTTCAGATTACGGGCATTTTTTTTAACCATGCCCACCTTCTTGACAATACCACAGGAGTGTTTTTGCGCCTTTCTGACGTTATCGAGCCTGCGTGTCCCTGCTCTTTTTGATTTTCTTTTGCTATGTGGTGAGGAGCACAAGTGAAAACATTGCAGGGTTGATCCGCTTCACGTGGTGCTAAGGGCACCTCGGTATACTGAGGTGCGGAGGGAGGTAATATCTGAGGAGTTTATTAAAGACTTAGTTATTTTTATTCTTGTTAATTGATTTTGAACATTAACGCTAGAGTAATAGTAGAGTAGAGGATATTAATCAGTTATGTCTGATATGGAATCCACTCAATTAATTCCCTGTTTATTGTGTATAGACGCACAAATTGCAGCACCCATGCAGTTCTGTTCTTCCTGTGTTAAACAGACATTGCAGGATAAAGATACGTTTTTTAATGTTGAGCCTTATGTCTCTCAGGATGATGTTGTCCAGGTAATGCAAGGGCCTTTCCCTATTTCGGCCCAAGCCTCTATGGCAGCTAACTCTGTCCTGCGGTTCCTCTTTATCTCCCAGTGGAGCATTTTTAAAGGCAGAGATTGCTGCACAGGTATCCTCAGCGATATCTGCAGCCTTGACCGAGTTTCCCAGATTTTCAGGGAAGCACAAGAGGAAATCCAAGGTTTCAGAGACTAGGATATATGTTTCTAACACTGACTCTCAGGTTCCTTTAAGATCAGAGGATGAGGAGAATTTTCACTCAAAGGGTGATATTTCAGATTCAGACAGTGTAATGCCTTTCTCTGATAGTGAAGGATCTTCCTTCAGGTTTAAGCTGGAACACCTCCATGTGCTACTAAAGGAGGGTTTAGCTACTTTGGATGATTCTGAGACTCAGGCAGTAGTTACGCCTAAGAAGTCCAGTAAACTTAATAGTTTCTTTGATGTTCCTTCCTCTTCTGAGGTTTTCCCGGTCCCAAATTAGGGCTAAAAAAATCATAGCCCAAGAGTGGGAGAAACTAGGAGTGGTTTTTACACCATCCCCGGTTTTTAAGAAAATGTTTCCAGTAGAATCATCTATTACGGAGTCTTGGCCTTGTGTGCCCAAGGTAGAGGGTGCCATTTCCACTCTGGCCAAGCGGACTACTATCCCTATTGAGGACAGTTTTCCTTCAAGGATCTGATGGATAAAAAGACGGATGCTTATCTTAAGAAGATCTATGTTTATCTTGGTCTCCAATGTCAATGTATTGCCATGGTGACTAGTGCTGCCTCTTACTGGTTTGAGGCATTAGCGAATTCTCTACAGGAGGAAACGCGTTTCAGGATAGAATCAGAGCTCTCAGGTTCGCCAATTCCTATATTGCTGATGAGGTCCTTCAGGTCCTTAGATTGGGAGCTAAGGCTTCTGGTTTTGCTGTTTTGGCCAGACGGGCTACTTTATGGTTGAAGTCTTGGTCAGCTGACCTTTAATCTAAGGCTAAGCTAAGCTGATGGCTCTCCCTTAGAAAACTGGGAAGCAGATTTTCTAAGCAGGCAGACTTTCCATCCGGGGGAATGTGAACTCCATCTGGAAGTGTTCTCCAAGCTGGTATCCAGCTGGGGGATGCCGGAGTTGGATCTCATGGCATCCCGTCAAAATGCAAAGCTTCCAAAGTACGGTTCCAGGTTGAGGGATCCTCAGGCCTTCCTGATAGACGCCTTGGCAGTTCCATGGGATTTCCAGATGGCCTATCTGTCTCCTCCGTTTGCTCTCCTGCCTCGGGTGTTTGCTCACTTAAGACAGGAATGGGTATCAGTGATTCTAATCGCTCCAGCTTGGCCTCAGAGAATCTGGTATGCAGATCTAGTAGAGATGTCATCTCTACCTCCGTGGAGGCTTCCCCTGAGGAAGGACCTTCTTTTTCAGGGATCATTTCTTCATCCAAATCTTGTTTCTCTGAAGCTGACTGCTTGGAGGTTGAATGCTTGATTCTATCCAAGCTGGGGTTTTCAGAGTCGGTGATCGGGACACTGGTCCAGGCTCGTAAGCTGGTTACTAGGAAGATTTACCATAAGATTTGGAGGAAATATATTTTTTGGTGTGAAGCTAAGCGATATTCTTGGAGTAAGGTTAGGATTCCAAGAATATTAGCCTTTCTCCAGGAGGGTCTCGAAAAAGGTGTGTCTGTTAGTACCCTGAAGGGTCAAATTTCAGCCTTATCGGTCCTTTTACACAAGCGTCTGGTGGATGTGCCGGATGTTCAGTCTTTCTGTCAGTCCTTGGTCAGAATTAGGCTGGTGTTTAAGGTGATTGCTCCTCCTTGGAACCTTAATCTTGTTCTTAAGGTTTTACAGCGGCATCCGCTTGAGCCAATGTATTCTCTTGACATTAAGCTTTTTTCTTGGAAGGTTCTGTTTTTGTTGGCTATTTCTTCTGCTTGAAGGGTATCTGAACCCTCCGCTTTACAGTTTGATTCTCCTTATCTCATTTTTCATGCTGATAAGACTGTTCTTCATACTAAGTTGGGATTCCTTCCCAAGGTTGTGCATACTGTTGTTCCTTCCCTGTATCCGAAGCCTTCTTTGGATAATGAACGTTTGCTGCATAATTTGGATGTGGTTTGTGCTCTTAAGTTTTACTTGGACGCGACTAAAGATTTTCAGAAGTCTTCTGCTCTTTTTGTTTGTTTTTCTAGGAAGTGTAGAGGTCAGAGGGCATCTGGCTCTACTCTGGCCCTTTGGTTGAGGAGTGTGATTCGCATGGCATATGAGTCCTCTGGGAGGCAACCTCCAGAGAAAATTAAGGCTCATTCCACCAGAGCCATAGCTTCTTCTTGGGCTTTCAAGAATGAAGCTTCTACAGGTGAAACTCGAAAAATTAGAATATCGTGCAAAAGTTAATTTATTTCACTAATGCAACTCAAAAGGTGAAACTAATATGAGATGGACTCATTACATGCAAAGCAAAATAGTTCAAGCTGTGATTTGTCATAATTGTGATGATTATGGCTTACAGCTCATGAAAACCCCAAATCCACAATCTCAGAAAATTTGAATATTACATGCAATCAATAAAACAAGGATTGTACATAGAACAATATCGGACCTCTGAAAAGTATAAGCATGCATACTGTATATACTCAGTACTTGGTTTGGGCCCCTTTTGCAGCAATTACTGCCTCAATGCGGTGTGGCATGGAAGCTATCAGCCTGTGGCACTGCTGAGGTGTTATGGAAGACCAGGTTGCTTCAATAGCGGCTTTCAGCTCTTCTGCATTGTTAGGTCTCATGTCTCATCTTTCTCTTGGCAATGCCCCATAGATTCTCTACAGTAATCCCACAGTCATTGAACCAGGTTTTGGTGCTTTTGGCAGTATGTGCAGGTGCCAAGTCCTGCTGGAAAATGAAGTCAGCATCCCCATAGAGCTCGTCTCCGAAAGGAAGCCTGAAGTGCTCCAAAATCTCCTGGTAGAGGGCTGCATTGACCCTGGACTTAATGAAGCACAGTGGACCAACACCAGCAGATGACATCTTGCAGTGTGTGCCTCTCCATTCTTCCTCCATACTCTGGGTCCTTGGTTTCCAAATGAGATGCAAAATTTGCTCTCATCAGAAAAGGGGACTTTGGACCACTGAGCAAAAGACCAGGTCTGTTTTTCTTTAGCCCAGGTAAGACGCTTCTGACGTTGTTTGTTGTTCAGGAGTGGCTTGACAAGAGGAATACGACATTTGAAGCCCATGTCCAAGATCCGTCTGTGTGTGGTGGCTCTTGATGCACTGACTCCAGCCTCAATCCACTCCTTGTGAAAGTCCCCAACACTTTTGAATGGCCTTTTCCTGACAATCCTTTCCAGGCTGCGGTCATCCCTGCTGCTTGTGCACCTTTTTCTTCCACACTTTTCCCTTCCACATAACTTTCTATTAATGTGCTTTGATACAGAACTTTGGGAACATTCGACTTCTTCTTTTGCAATTACCTTTTTGAGGCTTTCCCTCCTTATCGAGGGTGTCAATGATGGTTTTCTGCACAACTGTCAGGTCAGCAGTCTTTCCCATGATTGTGATTCCTACTGAACCAGACTAAGACCATTTAAAGGCTCAGGAACCCTTTGCAGGTGTTATGGCTTAATTAGCTGATTAGAGTGGGACACTCTGAGCCTAGACTTTTGCACCTTTTCACAATATTCTAATTTTCTGAGATTGTGGATTTGGGGTTTTAATGAGCTGTAAGCCATAATCATCACAGTTATGACAAATCATGGCTTGAACTATCTTGCTTTGCATGTAATGAGTCGATCTCATATATTAGTTTCACCTTTTAAGTTGCACTAGTGAAATAAATGAACTTTTGCACAATATTCTATTTTTTCTAGTTCCACCTGTATGTAGCAGATTTGCAAGGCTACAACTTGGTCATCTTTACATACCTTTTCTAAATTTTACAGATTTGATACTTTTGCCTTGGCTGAGGCAGCTTTTGGGAGAAAGGTCCTTCAAGCGGTGGTGCCTTCTGTTTAGGCATGCTGGGTTTTTTCTCCCTCCCTATTCATCTGTGTCCTCTATCTTGGGTATTGGTTCCCAACAGTAATTAAAGGGACACTGAACCCAATTTTTTTTCTTTCGTAATTCAGAGAGAGCATGAAATTGTGGGCAACTTTCTAATTTACTCCTATTATCAAATTGTCTTCATTCTCTTGGTATCTTTATTTGAAATGCAAGAATGTAAGTTTAGATGCCGGCCCATTTTTGGTGAACAACCTGGATTGTCCTTGCTGATTGGTGGATACATTCATCCACCAATAAAAGTGCTGTCCATAGTACTGAAACAAAAAAAGCTTTGATTTCTTTTCAAATAAAGATAGTAAGAGAACAAAGAAAAATTAATAGGAGTAAATTAGAAAGTTGCTTAAAATTGCATGCTCTATCTGAATAATTGGGTTCAGTGTCCCTTTAAGATGAACCCGTGGACTCACCACATCTTTAGAAAAACCAAAATTTATGCTTACCTGATAAATGTATTTCTTCAAGATGTGGTTAGTCCACGGACCCACCCTTTGTTTTTTGGGTAATTGTTATAGGTTTTTGACTAAACCTCAGTCACCTCCGCACCTTGTGTTACTTTCCTTTCTTCATTTACTCTCGGTCAAAAGACTGGGGGTTTATGAGTAGGGAAGTGAATCTTAACAGTTTTTACTGAGGTGCTCTTTGCCTCCTCCTCCTGGCAAGGAGTGGTAATTCCCAACAGTAATTAAGATGAACCCGTGGACTTGCCACATCTTGAAGAAATTACGTTTATCAGGTAAGCATAAATTTTGTTTTTTACATTGATATCCCCATTTTATTTTGTAGTCAGCCCCTTGTCTTAAAAACTGTCACTTTACGCAGTGTTCATGTAATCCTGCCGCATGCATAGTTCCTATAAACTTATTAATATTATAACCAGTCCTTAACAAGTAAACTGCTCAGTGTTTATTTTTCTGTGGTCCTATTTTACTTCCACAACTTTTTCAGTTACTTTACTTAAAACCTATGTCCTTATATTTTTAACTGTATTCCACTGCATTACAATTTCCCTCACAGAGGTTGTATAGTGATGGGGAAATAGCTTTTAATTTTCCTTTAGTAACTATAAGTAACAGGTTCAGAAGAGACCTTAAAATTTAGTAATTTTATGGTTAAATACATCCTGTATGCTCTTATTCAGTCTATATATTTTGGGTCCAAAGTGACCCAAATGTATTTAGATACTTGTAGCTCCCACCTGTTAATCAGATTGACCCAAGAGTGGTCGCTAAATATTTTAAAGAGGGTTGTGTTTTTTGTTCCTATGTTGTAATAAAATCTGAGGTTTAACTAGACTTGCTTAAGTATGTCTGATTCCTTTTCATTGATATGATTGTACTTTTTCTATGTATATTCATCTACAAATTGGTAAGCTTATGTTTTGTTTATGTAACGTCAGACATAGTGAAACAGCAATACTTTTTATTTTTTAGGGGGGGGGGGGGATTGTGTTCCATCAGTATTTGCGTTAATAGTTTTAACGGCGATAAGAATCTACATCACTGTCGGAATTAAATCAGAAAGATTCTGAATATACTTCAGATAAAATTACCCCTATTTGTCTCAAAAACTACAAAATGGATTTACTTTTGATGTTGGTAATCCGAAACAAATAGCCACTAATGGAGTTTTATTTAACCTTCCCTGAGACATTAGCACTTGAAAACCCAGATATTCTGTTCAGATATTCAAATCAGATCAGCAGGTCATGTTGGTTTTTTTGTGTGTTTTTTTTAGCAAATGTGCTGTCATAGGAGGCAGGTGAGGCAGTGCCTCCCCTGTCCTATGTGTGAATTACACTTTTTTTTTTTTATTCTTTTTAAAAAAAAAGTTTTAAGTGTATATATATTTATAAAAAAAATTTACCCAAGGAAGTACTCCCCTAGCCCCCCTACTTCCCGCCGCTGCCGACTCTGCCACCATACCAAAAAAACTAAGGCTGTGCTGCATCCAATATCCTCCATCCATATTGCACAAACAAGGAGAGGCTGGGAGCCATTCAGCTCCCCTCCCATTGCGCAATATGGATGCTTTAGTGTATTTTTCTTTGAGCCGCTAGAGACTGCACCACCCAGTGGAGTTTAAATCTTTTGGTGGCCCCATATAGCTCCCAACGAGGCTGCTCTCTAACAGACTCGGGAGCCAATCAGCAGCCTGCTCTCTCCTCTCTCATATCTAGGAGCCACTCAGAGCCAGGTGACTGGGCGGGAAGAGAGCGGAGTGAGGGAGCTGTTACTGCATTCGGATTAGTGGCAGTCAGCGACTAGTCTGTAAGTGAGTGAGATGGAGCTCAGAGCAAGTGGCAGCCTATGACTAGTAAGTGACTGTATTATGTATTTAGTTTATCTAGCACAAGCACTCTAGTCTCTTACACTCATGTTTGCCAGGGCTTGCATGACTAAGTTCATATTGGTTACCTCTGGCTCCTGTCTGTCACTACTACCTTCCTAATAAGGCTGTGTTACTGTGTACTGTAAATCAATAGCTGGTGTTGTGTGGTACTATTTTTTTTTTTCTTGTGATTCCAGAACTTAAGCTTCTCCCTTATTACATGTTTAGTGCATAGAATGAAAAATACAGCAATATCTCTAGTCCATGCGTGCTCACTGCTCAGGGAAGGTCTGGTGCAACTGTAACCTGCTGTCTGCCACACTCTCACCACATTCATTAACCCCTGCAGTACGAGGAACCCAAATATTATACAACTTCAGACACTGTGTGTCAGTGACAGAAAGATTTGTAAGTGATTTACTAACAATAGTTAGCCAAACGATTTTTCTTAACAACTATTGTTAGTAAATCACTCACAAATCATCCTGTCTCTGAGTGTGTATAAGGATGCAAGATGATAATAGTTGTGTAGACTTTAAGTCTTAAGAAAACATTATCTTCAGTTGATCTCTTGAAATAATAAATGATCTCCCCCACAGCAGTCAGCAGTGCACAAATCTTTTTACACTGATGATGCTGCAGGAGCTTGGACGAGGTAACGCTGAAGTTAGCTGCTGTGAGTAACTTATACATTATTGTCAGGGCTATAGAGGTCTGAAGCTGTTCACAATAGCTAGTTGGTCTGTTCGTTGTAGTCTTCCCTCCTCCCTGCTCTTATTTCCTCTGTTTACATAACATCACTAAAGCCAAACGATCTAAGACTGCTGCTCTGAGCTAATCTGATTTGTACAGCAGCAAGTAATAGATATTGCCCTGCAACCTTAATAATAGTGATCCAATCCAATCAAATAAACAGCTTAAATGGACAGGATAGGGCTAGTTTTATTTTTTTATGTAATGTATTACCATCCAAACAAATACTAATATATTGAATACTACAGTGTGTATTTGATGTTTTGTATACAGAGCATCAAAGACTTCTCTTTTTTAATGCTGAGACAATTATCACTCTTGTAAGTTTATTTTTTTGCTTGTTTAATTTAATATCTAATACTTTGGCCAAATATTAGATATTAAATTGTTTTGAAATGGAAAAAAATTATCTAGCTTTCTTTACACATCTGACAGAGGGCATTTCTAAATGTAGTATTATTATTATTATTATTATTATTATTTTTATCGGTTATTTGTAGAGCGCCAACAGATTCCGCTGCGCTATTAACAAATGCGGAGTACAAAAAGACATTTATAAGGATCAAATGGGTAGAGGGCCCTGCCAAGAGTTGCACTGTTGTAGTCAGCTCTTGAGAAGGTGATCAACAAACAGCTGGACTATTAAGCTTACATGCTAAGGGGGTTCAGGGGATAGCAATGGAGGAGAGGAACTGGTATAAAGAAAGGTTAGCGTAGGTTGTATGCATCCCTGAACAGTAGAGTCTTTAGGGAGCACTTGAAGCTTTTAAAACTAGAAGAGAGTCTTGTGGAGCGAGGCAGAGAGTTCCATAAGATGGGAGCCAGTCTGGAGAAGTCCTGTAAACGGGAGTGTGATGAGGTGACAAGAGAGTAGGAGAGTAGGAGGTCATGAGCAGAGCGAAGGGGACGGGAGGGAGAGTATCTGGAGACAAGGTCTGAGATATAGAGGGAGCAGTGCAGTTGAGGGCTTTGTATGTCAGAGTGAGAATTTTGTGTTTGATCCTAGAGGCAAGAGGAAGCCAGTGAAGAGATTGGCAGAGAGGTGCAGCAGATGAAGAGCGACTTGTAAGGAAGATGAGTCTGGCAGAGGCATTCATTAAGTATTGTAAAGGAGCTAGGCGGTAGGTGGAGAGACCAGAGAGGACAGAGTTGCAGTAATCGAGGCGGGAGAGGATGAGAGAGTGGATTAAAATCTTAGTTGTGTCTTGTGTAAGGAAGTGTCTAATTTTAGAGATGTTTTTAAGGTGGAAGCGGCAGGCTTTAGCCAAAGACTGAATGTGAGGAGTGAAAGAAAGATCTTAGTCAAATGTGACCCCGAGACATTGGGCATGCAAGGTAGGGGTAATGATGGAGTTGTCGACAGTTATAGAGAGATTGGGGGTGGAGAGTTTTGAAGAAGGGGGGAAAATAAGGAGCTCAGTTTTGGAGAGATTTAGCTTGAGGTAGTGAGAGGACATCCAGTTGGAGATGTGAGAAAGACAGTTAGTGACACGGGTTAGCAAGGAAGGAGAAAGGTCTGGTGCAGAGAAGTAGATTTGGGTGTCATCGGCATACAAATGATATTGTAAACCATGGGACTTTATTAGGGAACTTAGTGATGACATGTAGATTGAGAAGAGAAGGGGACCGAGGACAGAGCCTTGCGGTACTCCGACAGAAAGTGGTGACTGGGCAGAGGAGGCTACACTAAAGGTACGGTTTGACAGGTAGGAAGAGAGCCACGAGAGGGCTGTGTCACATATGCCGAAGGATTGGAGGGTTTGTAGCAAGAGAGGGTGGTTAACAGTGTCAAAGGCGGCTGCGGACAGATCAAGGAGAATAAGCAGAGAGAAGTGGCCTTTTGATTTTGCTGTAAGTAGGTCGTTGGTAACCTTAGCAATTGCTGTTTCTGTGGAGTGATGGGGACGAAATCCAGATTGCAATGGGTCAAGGAGGGAGTTTATTGTAAGGAAATGGGATAGGCGTGCATAAGCTAGTTTTTTGAGAAGCTTTGATGCAAGAGGGAGGAGGGAAATAGGGTGGCAGTTGGATGGGGAGGTAGGATCAAGGGAAGGTTTTTTGAGGATAGGTGTGACCAGTGCATGTTTCAGCGATGAGGGAAATATACCGGTGCTGAAGGAGCGGTTGAAAATGTGTGTGAGTATAGGGGTAAGGGTGGCAGAGAGGGAGGGGAGTAGCTGTGAGGGTATAGGGTCAAGGGGACAGGTAGTGAGGTGAGAGCGCAGTATAAGTGCTGAAACTTCTTCCTCAGTAACAGGGGAGAATGAGTTTAAGGTTATGTTGGTTGTGGTTGATTGAGAGCATTTGAGGGGGTGAGAGAATGGAATTATGTTGAGAGGTGATTTAATTTCTGATGGAGTCGATTTTGTTTTGAAGTGGTTGGCAAAGTTTTGAGCTGACAGAGAAGTTGTATTAGGAGGTGGGGGAGGGCAAAGAAGAGTATTGAAAGTGGAGAACAAACGTTTTGAGTGTGAAGAAAGATTAGAGATAAGAGTAGAGAAGTAGTGTTGCTTATGGAAATTAAGGGCAGAGTAGTAGGAGTTCAAGATAATTTTTTTTAATGTTGAAAATCAGCTGAACTCCAAGATTTTCTTCAGTGCCGCTCAGCAGTATGGAAACATCTGCGTAGGTATCGTGTCAGAGGAGTATGCCAGGGCTGAGGATGAGTGTTTGATTTCCGAGCTGTGGTAAGAGGGGCAAGATTGTCAAGGACGGATGTAAGGGTGGAATTATAGTGGCAGATAGATTGGTCAGGGCATGAAAAGGAGAAGGATGAGAGGAGAAGTTTGAGGGAATTAGAAAGCTGTTGTTGATCTAATGACATAATGCTTCTGTGAAGTTTGGTGTGAGGAGCAGAAGGAGGGAGAGTTGTAGGAAGGGATGATATGTTGCAAGTAAGGAGATGGTGGTCAGAAAGAGGAAAGGGGGAGTTTGTGAAGTTTGAGAGGGTGCATCGATAGCTAAAGATCAGGTCAAGGGAGTGACCATCTTTGTGAGTGGGAGAATCAGTCCATTGTGACAAACCAAAAGAGGAAGTGAGTTGCAGAAGTTGTTTTGCAGAGGAGGCAGTGGGATTGTCAAGAGGGATGTTGAAGTCACCAAGAATGAGGGAAGGGGTGTCTGAGGAAAGGAAATAAGGTAGCCATGCAGCCAAGTGATCTAGAAATTGAGTTGAGGAGCCAGGACGGTATATGACTGCGACACGTATAGAAAGAGGAGAGAATAAGCGGATCATGTGGGTTTCGAATGAGGAAAATGTGAGTCAAGAGATGGGATGTATTTGTTAAAAGGTGCAACAAGAGGAAAGTAAAATACCTACACCACCTCCTTGTCTATTAGCAGACCTAGGAGTGTGGCTGAAGGGGAGACCCCCATGTGACAGAGCAGCAGTGGATGCTGTGTCTAGGGGAGAGAGCCAGGTTTCTGTTAGGGCCAGAAGGTTGAGGGAGTGGGAGATAAAGAGGTCATGTATAGAAGTAAGCTTGTTGCAAACAGAGCGAGAGTTCCAAAGTGCACAAGTGAAAGGGGAAGTGGCTTTTGTTGCAAGAGGAATGTGAGTAAGGTTGTCAGAGTTTTGTTTTTTGAGTCTGTGGGATGGTATACATGGATGTGCATGGCTAGGCAGTTGTTGGGGACCAGGATTAGGGGAGATGTCACCAGCAGTTAGTAGAAGCAAGAGGGAGAGTGACATGAGATGAGATACAGATTTGCAGTAGTGAGACTGCTTTTGAGACAAGGTGTAGGGGGGGAGAGAGTGTTTAGGAATAGGTAAAGTTCATGAGTACAAAAGTAATGTGAGTTTAAGAGAGATGCGGCTAATGAACAGTGCAGGTGGAGAGGGAGAAGGAGTAATTGAATAAAGTAGTTTGTTATAGAGATAAAAGGCAGCAAACAGGAATAAGAAGATATTAGGCATTTTTACAAAAGAGGGAACCAGTTAAACACATAAGACACAGTATTATAGTAGCAATTGCATTTGAAAACAGTTAGGTATATCAAACATATTTCAAAAGTACCTGCCTTTTTCTTGCCCCTTGCCCAATCCTTTTTGAATTCTCACTTATAAAATGTTCACTTTGAAAATGTGAACATATGTTATAGCAATGCACATCGCTGTGCACATCACTGTGCAATGCACATCTCAGACTGGTATGAAATATATGCAGGGAGGGCAGTCAGCTGAGTCCACTAAATTTAGTTGATTGCTAATCAGAGAAAATTGGAAAGGCCAATTGGAAACTTAGATTCTGGTCTGGTCAGGGTGAGATGTTAAGTAAACAGACAATAAAATTTGGGGGAGGTTAATACTATGGAATAAGACAGCTATACATTTTAGAATAATGGCAAGTATTGATAAGGATTGAACATCACATGGCAATTAAATGAACATTAGAAATAACACATTGGATAACAGTACAACAGATGTAGGACTAAATTAACAAACTAAAATCATTTGCTCTATGTAAATATTCATGTACCAGAAGAGTTACAGGAGAGTAAAAAAACACCAGAGAGCAGTGAATAGTTGCAGATTGACAGGGTCTCTATTCACGTACCAGAAGAGTTACAGGAGAGTATTACAGTTTATCAGTGGATGTCCTAGTGGAGGTTTCCACCATTTAATAAACCTGTGCTTTTGTCATTCGAAATTCAAAGCATACATTGTTAACGAGCTTCTGTGTAATGTGCAGTCATTGAGTGTATCTGTGTTGTATATCTGTATGAGAGTAAGAGTGAGTGTGTGTGCATCTGTGTGAGTGTGTGTGTATGAGAGTGAGAGTGTGTGTGCATCTGTATGAGTGTGTATCTGTATGTATGAAAGTGAGAGTGTGTGTGCATCTGTAGGTAGGCTAAGGAGCAGCAATGCAATACTGGGAGCAGCTAATGATTGGTGGTTGCACATATATGCCTCTTGTCATTGGCACATTTAATATGTTCAGTTAGCACACAGTTGTGCATTGCTACATATCCTTCAACAAAGGATAACAAGAGAATGAAGCAAATTTATTAATAGCAATAAATTGGACCTGCAACCTGCCAATTTTATCGTAAATGTAAGATGCCTCTGTCAGGTTCATATATGTGTTTCTCTGGTGTATCATACCCAATGCCTCACCAGCCTCTGACCTCACCGCACGTCACTGAATACTGTATTTCTTTCTCCTATTCCTGTTGGTGTTCTGAGTGAAAATAGTTATGGGCTCACAGAGGCTGCCTGCTTCAGTTTCTTTTCTGGTAATCATGGTTTAGTCAATCATTCATTATTTTAAACTAGTAGACTAGAAACACTGTATTTTGCTCCTCTTTGATTGGGTCAAAGTTTTTTTTTTTGCCAAATTGTTTACTCACTTTAGCTTAAAGAACGAAAATCTAAGGGCATAAATATAATTTCCTTTTTACCCTACTTTTAATAGTATAGTCATATAGTTGTAGGGGCAGAAGTGTACTGGTAGCATGTATTTATTTATAACATATGCTCGCTCATTATGTCACATGTGGGTAATGACCAATATTTATATTTTGTTATTTAAATATAACTAGTGCTGCTGGCTGGACGAGCGTAGGGTTTCTTATTTCCAGAGATCTCCTTTATTTGGCCAAACTTTTTTTTACAGAATATATATATATATATATATATATATATATATATATATATATATATATATATATATATATATATATATATATATATATATATATATATATATATATACACATAGGAAATTAGCACATCTAGGCAAGATTCCCCAATACCAATGTTATCTCCCCCCCATAATTTTAATGAATATATATATATAATATAAAACCAAACTCTCTTTATTTCATGATTCAGGTAGAACATGTTTCTATTTGTTTCTATTTGTTTCTATTATCAATTTTGCTTTGCAGCCACCAATCAGCAGCTGCTGAACTTAGGTATTCTTGTCAACAAAGGATAGCAAGACAATAACGCAAAGTGGATAGTAGAAGTAAATTGGAAAGTTGTTTAAAATTACGTGCTCTATGTGAATCATGAAAGAAAAATAATTGAGTTTTATATCCTGTTTAATGTGATCATTTTAATTTATATGTCTGCTTAACAGTGTCCTGTAAATATCACATTCTGGTAAAAAACAAAATCTTAAAATTCTACATTTTGCAGCTTTAATAGTATTGCTTTAGGTCCTGCTAATATTTTTCAACACTTTAAATTGTAAACAAACATTTTAAGTAATCTCTGTGTATTAACAAATTAATCTTTCTTCATAATTAGGGCGTCCAAAATGGACCTCCGGCATGCGCTCGAAGAATGTACTGTGGCTCTGAATTTATTTCTGAACAACAAATTTTCAGAATCTCTGGAATTACTACGACCATGGTAAGAAAACGTAAATATTTTTTTATCTGTAATAAAATCTTCAAAGGGAATGTATGAGAAGGTAAATAGTTTTTTCTTTCTTAAGACACAGTGAGTCCACGGAATCATGAATTACTATTGGGAATATCACTCCTGGCCAGCAGGAGGAGGCAAAGAGCACCACAGCAAAGCTGTTAAGTATCACTTCCCTTCCCACAACCTCCAGTCATTCTCTTTGCCTTCTGTGCAAGGAGGAGGTGAAGTTTTTGGTGTCTGAAAAGATTTACTTAGGGCACTGGTGACTTTTAAGCAGCTGAGAACTTGTGGGGTGGGCCTCACTGCGTTTTTTCAACATGATTGCTGCCCTAATGTTTAAAGCCTGAGTAGGTTTACTCTGATCTTCTTTTCTGCTGGACAGCCTATAACACAGGTAAGTGCCAATTTCTTTCCTTGGAGTTTCAGGGGACACTGGCACTTTAAGCAGCTTAGAATTCATGCTGCAATATAAAGAAAAAATGGGACGTTATAGATTAATCCTAGTAAGGATCTGTATTGAGCAGATTAGCAGGCTCTGGTTTAGTGAGGAGATAGTGTATGCTTGGGCACTACAGGGTTCATACCCGACTCATTGGTGACTCAGTTTATTTCTCCTGACTCCAGTGTAACTCTCTGTCTTCACTGAGAGTTGGTCCTTTTTGCTGTAGCGGCAGTCGGAGCGCATGCTTTCTAGCGCATATTACAGGAGACTCCGGAGTGGTGACACATCAAGTTACCAGCTCCGGCATCGGATATATCCGACTTTGCTTTCTCTTGGCTCTTGGAGGATCCGGTTCGGTGAAGATTCCTCTCTACCCTGTTTAGGCAGAATCCTGGTCATCTGGGGCAGGTAGGCACTTTAGCAGTTGGCTGAGGTGTAGAGGGTGCCAACATAGGGGCGTTATATCTGTATTGTTGATATAATTTTTTTAAAATTCTTATGCCTTAAAGAGACGGTGTCGAAATTTCAAAATGGAGAAGGGGGAAATATATTTTTCTTTTGTGTGTGTTTTTTTACACTGTTATTTGCAAATAGAACAAGAGGCCTTGCCATCTGTTGAATGCAAGCTTTGTTTTAGCAACCATGTAGAACCCCCTCTTCCTTTTTGTTTTTCCTGTTCTGAAAGAACTTTATTTTACAAGGATAGACTTTTTGATTCTGAGCCACCATTTTCTAAGGCTGACAATGTTCAAATTTCTCCTGTATCAGAAATGCTGCATCTTTCTCCTCAAACGTTCCAATCTTTGTCATCTTCACATGAAGTGCCCTGCGGTTCCTCTCATGCTCCTAGAGGAGTTTATTTGCAGGCAGAAATTGCTGCCCAGGTATCCTCTGCAGCATTAGCTGCCATTCCCATGCTTCAGGGAAGACGCAAGAGGAAGTTTAAAGATTCAGTAAGTAAGGTTTCTGATCCAAGTTTGCTCTTTCTCAGAAGTCTGAGGAGGAAGACACGTCGGTAGCCTCTGAGGGTGAAATCTCAGATTCTGACAGTATAATTCCTTCTTCTGATGCTGAAGTTGTATCCTTCAGATTTAAGCTGGAACACCTCCATATGTTAAAGGAGGTTTTGGCTATTTTGTACGACTCCGATACGACTGTCAGTCAACCCTAAAAAATCTAGCAAGCAAAATAAGTACTTTGATGTTCCCTCTGTGGTGGAGGCATTTCCTCTACCGGACCGTGCTTCAGAGATTATTGCACGGGAGTGGGAAAAGCCTGGAATCCCTTTCTTTCCATCTCCAATTTTCAAGAAGATGTTTTCCGGTGGCTGATTTTATCAAGGATTTGTGGCAGACGGTTCCCAAGGTGGAAGGAGCGATCTCCACTTTGGCTAAGAGAACCACTATTCCCATAGAAGATAGCTGTTCATTTAAGGACAAAAAGCTGGAGGCCTTACTAGACTCTATCAAGCGGAAACTCCCTTGGAGGAGATCCAGGACAGGATTAAGGCTCTTAAATTAGCCAATAACCTTATCACTGATGCCTCCTTACAAGTTATTACATTTTGAGCAAACATATCTGTTTTTGCTGTTTTAGCTCACAGAGCCTTATGGTTAAAATCCTGGTCTGCGGATGTCTCGTCCAAGCTTTTGGCGATCCCTTACAAGGGTAAGACCTTGTTTGGACCTGGCCTGGCAGAAATCATTTCAGATATCACGGGAGGTAAAGGTTCTTCCTGCCGCAAGATAAGAGGCAGGACAGAAAGGACGTCAGAGTAATTTTCGTTCCTTTCATAACTTCAGCGGTAAGCCTTCCCCTCCCTCTTCAAAGCAGTTCAAACCTTCTTGGAACCCCAATCAGTCTTGGAATAGGGGAAGCAATCAAAGAAACCAGCAGCTAATTCCAAGTCAGCATGAAGGGTTTTCCCACCGATCCGGGATGGGATCCAGTTGGGGACAGACTTTCTCAATTCGCTCAAGCTTGGATACGGGATGTTCCAGTTCCCTGGGTGGTGGACATCGTATTCCTAGGTTACAAGTTAGAATTCAAGACTTTTCCTCCCAGGAACAGGTTCCTCCTCTCCAGATTATCTGTAAACCAGATAAAAAGAGGCGTTCTTAAAATGTGTACAGGATCTTTCCGACCTGGGAGTGATAGTTCCAATCCCAATTCGGGAACAGGGTCTAGGATTTTATTCAAATCTGTTTGTGCTTCCCAAAAAACAGGGAACCTTCAGACTAATTCTAGACTTAAAGTGTCCAAACAAGTTTCTCAGAGTACCGTCCTTCAAAATGGAAACTATACGTTCCATTCTTCAATTGGTCCAAGAGGGTCAGTTCATGACTACCATAGACCTGAAGAATGCGTACCTTCATGTTCCCATTCACAGGGACCATCACAAATATCTGAGGTTTGCCTATCTAGACAAACACTTTCAATTTGTAGTGCTTCCATTTGGCCTTGCCACAGCCCCCAGAGTCTTCTCAAAGGTTCTGGGAGCTCTATTGGCAGTAATTTGGGCCCGGGGAATTGCAGTGGCGCATTATCTGGACGACATTCTGGTTCAGGTGCCATCTTTGCTACTAGCAGAATCTCACACAAGGGTGATCTTCTTAGGAAACATTATAGATTCTCTAGCAATGAAAATATTCCTGACGGTGGTCAGAAGGACCAAGATTCTGTCCGCTTGCCTGTCCCTACAGTCGGCGGCACGACCATCAGTGGCCCAATGCCTGGAGATGATCGGTTTGATGGTGGCTACCATGGACATAGTCCCGTTTGCCCGGTTCCATTCGAGACCTTTGCAGCTATGCATGCTCGCTTAGTGGAACGGGGATTATACAGATCTGTCTCAGAGAATAGTTCTGGATTAATCAACAAGGGACTCCCTAATGTGGTGGCTGTCGCAAGAACATTTGTTTTTGGAGACCCTCGGGTAATTGTGACCACGGATACCAGCCTGTTGGGTTGGGGAGCAGTCTGGGATTCATGAAGGAGCAGGGACTTTGGTCTCAGGAGGAATCTGCTCTCCCCATAAACATTCTGGAGTTGAGAGCGATCTTAAACGCCTTGATGGCTTGGCCTCAGCTGGCCCTAGCTTAATCTATTAGGTTCCAGATGGACAACATAACCTCTGTGGCCTACATCAACCACCAAGGGGGAACTCGGAGTTCCTTAGCCATGAAGGAGGTGGCGCCGATCATACAGTGGGCGGATGCTCACAATTGTTGTCTGCCATCCACATTCCAGGAGTGGACAATTGGGAAGCGGATTTTCTGAGCAGACGGACATTCCATCCCGGGGTGTGGGAACTCCATCCGGAAGTGTTCTCCAGGTTCACAACCAAATGGGGGTAACCAGATTTGGATCTGATGGCGTCTCGTCAGAACACCAAGCTCCCAAAGTACAGTTCGAGGTCGAGAGATCCTCAAGCTGATAGTTCCTTGGAACTTCCGGTTGGCTTATCTCTTTCCGCCGTTTGCTCTACTTCCGCGAATCATCGCTCGGATCAAACAGGAGAGAGCATCAGTGATTCTAATAGCTCCTGCGTGGCCTCGCAGGATCTGGTATGTATATCTAATAGAGATGTTGTCTCTACCTCCGTGGAGACTACCGCTCAGGAAGGACCTTCTGCTTCAGGGGCCCTTCCTTCATCCAAATCTTGTTTCTCTAAAGCTGGCTGCTTGGAGATTGAACGCTTGATCTTAGCTAAACGTGGGTTCTCTGAATCGGTCATTGAAACCATGATTCAGGCTCGTAAAATTTACCATAAGATATGGCGTAAATATCTTTGAGAAGGGGTTATCTGTCAGTACCCTCAAGGGTCAGATTTCCGCTTTATCCATTCTGTTGCACAAGTGTCTGGCGGACGTGCCGGGTGTTCAATCCTTTTGCCAGACCCTGGCCAGAATCAGGCCTGTTTTTAAATAAGTTGCTCCTCCTTGAAGCCTTAACTTTGTTCTTAAAGTTTTACAGCAGGCTCCGTTTGAGCCTATGCATTCCATAGATATTAAGTTATTATCTTGGAAGGTTTTGTTTCTTACTGCTATTTCTTCTGCTCAAGGGTTTCTGAACTCTCAGCATTGCAGTATGATTCTGCTTATCTCATATTTCATGCGGATAAGGCAGTTCTACATACCAGGTTTGGTTTTCTTCCTTAAGTGGTTTTGGACAGAAATATTAATCATGAAATTGTGGTTCCTTCTCTCTGTCCTAATCCTTCTTCTCTTAAAGAACATTTGTTGCACAACTTAGACGTTGTGCGGGCTCTTAAATTCTATCTGCAGGCTACGAAGGACTTTCGTCAGTCTTCTGCATTGTTTGTTTGCTTTTCTGGGAAACGTAAGGGCTAGAAAGCTACTGCTACTTCTCTTTCTCTATGGTTGAGAAGTGTTATTCGTATGGCTTATGAAACTGCTGGACAGCAGCCTCCTGAGAGAATTACAGCTCACTCCACTAGGGAGGTTTCTTCTTCTTGGGCCTTCAAGTATGAGGCCTCTGTAGAACAGATTTGTAAGGCTGCGACTTGGTCTTCTTTGCACACTTTTTCAAAATTCTATAAATTTTATACTTGTGCCTCGGCTGAGGGTTCCTTTGGGAGAAAGGTTCTGCAGGCAGTGGTGCCTTCTGTTTAGGTTACTTGTCTTGCCCTCCCTAATCATCTGTGTCCTCTAGCTTGGGTATTGATTCCCAACAGTAATTGATGATTTTGTGGACTCACCGTGTCTTAAGAAAGAAAAACTAAATTTATGCTTACCTGATAAATGTATTTCATTCTTGACACGGTGAGTCCACAGCCCTCCCTGTTTTTTCGGACAGTTTTTTTTATATAAACCTCAGGCACCTCTACACCTTTGTGTTATTTCCTTTCTCTCCTTTTCCTTCGGTCGAATGACTGGGGGTTGTGGGAAGGGAGTGATATTCCCAACAGTAATTGAGATATAAATAAATATATATATATATATATAGGTGGCCCTCGTTTTACAACGGTTCAATTTACACCGTTTCAGAATAACAACCCTTTTTCCAGTCATGTGACTGCTATTGAAAAGCATTGAGAAGCAGTGCATTTATTAAAATAGCCAGTAGGTAGAGCTGTCCGCTTGTGTTGCAGCAAAGCCAAGCAAGCTGAAATGAATCAGTTTAACCAGATCTGAACTATCAAGCAGATTTCAAAGGAGCAAGATCTTTCTGTCTATTACTCAGTCCAGATTGGAATGCATAGAAAGAACGGTTTGCAGAAAAATGCAAATGAAGTCTGTGTTGTGTGATCATTTTATCAGGTTTATAATGCTGTTTAGCAAATGTTTTTGTTCATTTAACTTAGTTTAATTATATATTCTGTGTTGTGTGATTATTCTATTAGGTTTATAATGCTGTCTAGCATTTAAAGTTTTCATTCCAATGCTTTTAAAATAATGTATTAGGTGTTACTTATGACAATTTTGAGAGGGGCCTGGAACCTATCTCCCTCACTTCCCAGTGACTTACATTATAAACTGGGTTTCAATTTACAACGGTTTCGATTTACAACCATTCCTTCTGGAACCTAACCCCAGTGTAAACTGAGGGCTACCTGTGTGTGTGTGTGTGTGTGTATGTATGTATGTATATATATGTATATATGTATATATGTATATATGTATATATGTATATATATATATATATATACACACACACCATTTTTAACCTGGTTAAAAGCAGTCTTATAAAACTGTGCTCTTCTAAGCCTTCCTACCTGCTTTCCAACCAAGAATATCAAGAGAACAAATTATACTCTACATGAATAAAAAAATGTGCGTTTTAGGTCCCACTTAACGCCTTTAAATGACAATTGTTTTTGCTTCAATTACAATTTCTTAAAGAAGAAATCGGAAACTATTGACATTTTGTTAGCTTGTAGAGAAAAACTTATGTAGAGGCAACTGTGTATACATTTAAATGTGCTCTGTATTTATAAACCTGCTGTCGCTCTTCTCGTGGGTTTTAGGTCAAAATAAGTGTGAGGGTGAAAAAAGGAAATTTATGCTTACCTGATAAATTTATTTCTTTTTTTCGATGCGATGAGTCCACGGATTTCATCCTTACTTATGGGATATCACTTCCTAGTCAGCAGGAGGAGGCAAAGAGCACCACAGCAGAGCTGTATAAATAGCTCCTCCCTTCCCTCCCAACCCATTCGACCGAAGTTAGGAAGAGAAAGGAAAAGCCAAGGTGCAGAGGTGTCTGAAGTTTAACAAAAATGTAATAACCGGTCTCATAGAACAGGGCAGGCCGTGGACTCATCGTATCGAAAAATAAATAAATTTATCAGGTAAGCATAAATTTCCTTTTCTTTTTCAAGATACGATGAGTCCACGGATTTCATGCTACCTTATGGGATACAATACCAAAGCTATGGTACACGGATGAAACTGGAGGGACAAGACAGGGAACCTAAACGGAAGGCACCACTGCTTGAAGAACTTTCCTCCAAAAAACAGCCTCAGTTGAGGCAAGGTATCAAATTAAAAAATTGGGAAAAAGTGTGAAGAGACGACCAAGTCGCAGCCTTGCAAATCTGTTCAACAGAAGCATCATTGTTGAATGCCCATGAGGAAGTAACAGTCCAAGTATAATGAGCTGTAATCCGTTCAGGAGGCGGCTGTCTAACAGGCTCATATGCAAAACGGATGACACTCTTTAGCCAAAAAGACAGAGGTAGCCATAGCCTTCTGACCCCTACGTCTCCCTGAAAAAATAACAAACAAAGAAGACTATTGTCGAAAACCCTTAGTCGCTTGGAAGTAGAACTTTAAAGCACGAACCACATCTAAATTGTGTAACAGACGGTCTTTCTGAGAAGAGGGATTAGGACCCAAAGAAGGAACGACAATCTCCTGATTAATATTCTTGTTCGAAACAACCTTAGGGAGAAACCCAGGTTTAGACGTAACACCACCTTATCCAAATGAAAAATAAGGTAATGGGAATTATATTGTAATGCCGAAAGCTCAGATACTTCTTCTATCAGAAGAAATAGCAAACAGAAATAAAACTTTCTACGGAATGCATAGGTTCAAACAAAACCCCTTGAGAACTCTAAGAACTAAATTCAAACTCCAGGAGGAGCAATTGGTCTAAACACAGGTCTGATTCTAGTCAGAGCCTGACAAAAAGATTGCACATCTGTAACATCTGCCAAACGCTTATGTAACAAAATAGATCAAGCAGAAACCTGTCCCTTTAAGGAACCTGCTGATAACACCTTCTCCAATCCTTCTTGGAGAAAAGACAAAAAAAACTGGGAATCCTAACTTGATTCACACCAGTAAAGATATTTCATGGAAAAATGTAGCTGGTTTCAAACTGCAAATCTTCCACTTGCTAGACAGCTAAGCTAACCATCAGGCTACTACAGCTGGCTGTGTACAGAAAAAACCTTGCTTCAATAAATTAAGCGTTCAATCTCCAAGCAGTCAGCTGCAGAGAAACTAGATTTGAAAGATGGAAGGGACCCTGAATAAGAAGATCCTTCCTCAATGGAAGCCGCCACGGTGGTCGAGATGACATGTCCACCAGAACAGCATACCAAATCACATGAGGCCACGCAAGGACAAAGAGGATCACCGATGCTCTCTCCTGTTTGACTCGAGCAATCATCCGGGGAACAAGAGCAAACGGAGGGAAGACATATGTTAGCCTGAAAGACCATGCTAAGGCATCTATCAGCTCGGGCCTGGATCTGGACCCGTATCTCGGAAGGTTGGCATTCGGACGAGACGCCATAAAATCCAACTCTGGACGACCCCATCTGAGAATCAGGTTTGAAAATGTTTCTGGATGGAGTTCCCACTCTCCAGGATGAAAGGTCTGTCTGCTCAGAAAATCAGCCTCCCAGTTGTCCACACCTGGGTTATAGATCGCCGACAGATGGCAAGAGTAAGCCTCCGCCCACTGGTTATTTTTGCCACTGTGGTTATCGCAAAGGAAATCCTTGTTCCTCCAGGATGATAGATGTAAGCCACTGTCGTTATGCTGTCTGACAGGACTCTGAAGAATTTGTCTGCAACCAACTGAGCCAAGACCTGAAGTGCATGGAATATTGCCCTCAACTCTAGGATGTTAACGGGAAGGAGAGATTCTGCTTGAGTCCATACTCCCTGAGCCCTCAAGGAGTTCCAGACTACTCCCCTTCCTAATATACCGGCATCCGTTGTCACAATCACCCCTGAAGGTCCCTGAAGGTCTGTGAAAAACATGCCTGGGAAAAATGGTCCGGCGACAACCACCATAGAAGAGAGTCCCTCGACTCCTGATCTAGAATTATTCGAGGAGACAAAATTTGCATAGTTTCCATTCCACTGCCTGAGCATGTTTAGTTGCAGAGGCCTGAATTGAAAATCGAGCCAACGGTATGATGATCAATGCCGCCACCATCATTCCGATTACCTCCAGGCACTGAAACACTGACGGCTGAAGAGAGGACTGAAGTGCTCGACATGTATACAGAATCCTTGACTTTCTGACTTCTTGTCAGAATTTTTTTTTATGAGTATAGTCGATTAGATTACCCAGAAGGGTACCCCTTTCTTAGGAAGGTAAACACAATGTCAGTCTGGGAACTAGTTTGCTAACAAGATGACGCCTGGAGAAAAATGTTGTCCAGATAAAACGCCTCCGCAATGCCCTGCGTTCTTAGAATCGCCAGCCGAAACCCCAGAGACTTTGTGAAAATCCTGATAGCCATGACCAACCCAAAAGGAAGCGTTGGCCAAGGAAAACAAACCACAAAGAACTAGTGATGATCTCTGTAGATAATAACATGAGGACATTCATCCTTTAGATCTATTGTCCTCATAAATCGACCCTCCTGGATCCAAGGAAGGATAGCACGAAAGTTTCCATCCTGAAAGAAGGAACTGCAAGAACTTGTTCAGAGTCACAAAGACTAAGATAGGTCTGAATGTTTCCTCCACTTTGGGAACTACAAACAGACTTAAACAAAAATCCTGCTCCTGTATCGGAAAAACAGGCCAAGCACTCCCTCGGAAAGAAGGTCTCCTACACAAAGTAAGAATGCCTCTCTTTCTTTTAACTGGTCTGCAGAGAATCTTGAAAACAGAAACCAGTCCACTGTGAATTCCTGAAACTTTTTTTTTTTTTAAATACATTCAGAAGAAATAATCTTCATCAAGCCAGGTTCTACAAGGTCTTCTTGAATGAATCGTTAAAAATTTAGACGTAGATCTAAATCTGTAAACAAGGCACTAACCATAAGGCTCAGAGAGCTGAGGCAGAGAAACCTAAAACCTACGCTCCCATTTTAAAAACTTCAACGAAAGAAATTGAAATAAAGGAACTGGACAATGACAGTGTTTATCCTATCCTGGATCTTAGTCAGATGAGTTTCTGATTTAAAAGCATCAACCCGACATACCGTCACAGTAAAGACGGTAATAAAATACACCGCTGGATACCATTGGAAGCCCTGGAGTACTCCCCTTTCCCAATATTTATCCAGATAACCCTTGAGAATCTAACTATTCACTGGAAAAAATAGTAGATCTCTTAGCTAAGTTGGAAATTACGCCATTCACCCTAGGTGATGTCTCTTTAGCTATGTTGGTTATGGGAAAATCCTCTAAGTATAGGGAATGCAGACTTCTCCAATGTGTATAACCCATAGGATGCACTAGGATAGATTACACCTAATAGTGAAAATAACTCCTCTAGAATGGATAGATTCCATGAGGGAAAAACATGGAATGCATGATATGTAAAGAAAAACTCCAGATGGAGTATAATAGGAAGCGCAGGGCACTGCATGTGTGCCCAAACATGTTGTGAACACTATAGGTTTGTGGGATAAGGAGATCATTGTCAACATACTCCCAAACAGTTTGGAACCCGTGACTCTGAGTTTTCTATCCTGTTAGCTTGTATGAAGAGCCCCAGCAAGCTATTATAAAAGGAGAAAATTCCCCCCAAAAAAGTGTAATGTTTTAATAAAAATTCACACACAAAAAAAGGCATTGTCACTTTAAATTATCCTATTTCTGTGACCGAAAATATCCAATGAGCAGGTTAACCTTGCTGGAAATAGACCTTTTTATGTACATTAAAGCAACCATATCTTGTGTCCACAATTCCGTATAAAAAGTGCAAGGAAACACAGAGCACCGCATGTGGGCCAGGAACTTTATTTTAAGTGATGCAAAGGAATCACTCCCAAATAATCCTCGCAGTCAGCAATAGAGAGGTATTTGATGATGGTAACCACTGACTCAATCATGCTGCTAAATAAACAGTCATTACAGATATGTATGCATGTAATATGAACTTGTGAAGCGCTGCTGATCATCCAAAAGGATTTCAAACTGACACATTACATTTTCTTAGTTCTGTGCGCTGTTTGATTAAAAATAAATCCTCAAGTAATGAGAAAGGTAACTCCCATTGGTATATTAGAGGATACGCAGAGCACTGCATGTGGGCCATAACAATATATGGGGCACTACAGGAGAAATGTGGCATAAATTGACCATAGTCAAGGGACTCCCAAACGGCACAAAGCCTTATAAGGATAAAATGTCATTTTATTGTTATAAATTTTTTTCACATAATGCTGTCTCTTTAAGGACAAAAGGAACTCGTTCTTGTGTACTTTGTTCACTTAACAGCCATACCATACTCTTTAAGATCAAATGTAACTCTGAAAAAAACCTGACACTGTTTGTATTGCGTGCTCTCAAATTGTTTTCTGCATAAACATCAAAGTTAATCTCAGAGAAGCTTGTTGAGGTACCCTAATATTCATTCACCACATAGTCATTCTGTGTGCTGTTTGAAACAAATCCGGAGCGCAATTACAATGCTATCCGGACACACAGAGGGGAGGAGTACTGTATCAAAAAAATTATTCAGGAAACGTATGCAGCCAAAGACGGCCTCAAGCTCCGCCTCTCATGTGCGTGGAAACACAGTCAGCATATAGCCATTACTACTGCGTCGCTGAGAAAAAAAGGGCGCCAAAATAACCCCGCCCTTCGTGGACGTAACATACACACTCTCTCGGTCGCCATATTTACTGATAGTAATCACTGAATCAAATCAGATGCGACTAACGGGAGTTAACAGACCCCTTTCGGTACAATGTAATACCGGACAAAAAGTTTAACAAGGAGCCTTACATTAAAGATCTACATCCTATAGTGAACGGCTTAAGAGACTTCATTCTGATTAACCCTCTCTGTATAATGGGCATAAAAACTTGAACCCTATTGTCCGTTCAGAGTAAATGTCCTCAGAAGCCACACTCCTGAGCCCCAGTGCCTGCCATTACCACGCTGCCATATAATCCTCCTTTATACAATAAAAGAGATAATTGTCCCAGTAAAGTGCTAAACTCCCTCTGTCCTGAATCTTCTCTTGTTGTTTCAGACCTAGAAATAATAGTCAGCACTTACCTTGAAAGCTGTGCAACAGCATGGCAGTCCAGCAGGTTTTCAGAGGTCCTCTCCCTCCCATAGCCCTGTGGACTAAGATAAGCCTGAGTTAAAAATGCTTAGGCTATCTGTATTTAGGGCAGCAAACATGTATAGAAGGCGCAGTGAGAATTATGTCCCATCAGTTCCTATTGCTTTAAAGCCACCAAATGCTTCTCTTTTTACTAAAGAGACTGATCTGGTCTAGGCTACACCCTGGCACAAAGTAGCACTCAGTGGCACTACTTTAAAAATAATAAACACTTGATTGAAGAAACTAAACTAACACCTCACTTTGCCATCTCCTATCTTACTAACACAGGCAAAGAGAATGACTGACTGGGTTGGGAGGGAAGGGAGGAGCTATTTATACAGCTCTGCTGTGGTGCTCTTTGCCTCCTCCTGCTGACCAGGAGGTAATATCCCATAAGTAAGGATGAAATCCGTTGACTCATTGTATCTTGAAAAAGAAATTAGGTTGTATTCACAATTAATGTTTTGTTGTAGCACTAACTTTGATTTTTACACTTAAAATATGGCTTACTTTGATGATCACTGGACAGCTATTTTAATGGAGGTCATATGTTCTATTTCTGTGGTAAGGGAGAATAAGGCCTTATTTATATGTGTAATACTCCCCAATGCAGTGAGGTATTTGTCATAGTTACATCAGTTGAATGACAACTTAACAGACTCAAGACCACTCATTTGAAAGAGGAAGATATCTGCTTCCAGATAATGTCCTTCAATGTATTGTGGGGGCCCCACCTCTGTGCATCCTATGGGAACAAGTAATGCCACACAGTAATCACCTGCATCCTAGGGAACAAGTGAGCCCTTTCATGTCCCTGCAAGTGATGTGGAAGCTTAAATATGGACATTCCCTATACAGTAATCCAGGTGTGGGCAGACTTTTGTAAGGCAAAGTCACCTAACTAAAAATTGGCTGAAAATAGTATTTTTGGAAAAATAGGATCTGCTGGCTGAAAATTGCATTTTTGCCTCAAATAGGACCTGCTTGCTGAAAATTGTATTTTTGCCACAAATAATACAGCTTTAAAAATCAGCCGCGCTCTTTACTGACTGTGAGAGCTCTTTTTACGTCGCACTAGGACCATCAAGCAACCTTATCTGTGTACCGCGCCTGCGTATGAATAAGTAGTCTCACAATTAAGACGACTCGAGTCTAGGGCTAGCGGAGTAGTCAAGTCTGGAACACATGGGAAACCCACAGCTCAGGTACAATGATGACAATAAACTATTCTCAGCCAATCATAGACTCATTCTAAAAAGTAATTTTATTGGCTGGACGCCATGTCGGGTTGATTAGGGGGCAGGTCCTGTTGGCTGCTCTCCATCCGTCTGCTACTAGCTGAAGGCTCTGCACTGCCTTACACAGCAACCAGAGACTGGTATAGCAGCAACAGCTCTCACCTGCACAATTTGGTGACAACAAATTCTGGGGACAGAAAGCTGCAGAAACTAGCACAGAGTATAGCTAATATTAGTATGTCAGCGAAAGTATTAGAGAGCAGCATCAAAGCCTGGTACAGAGTAATTAAAAGAACCTGAGGGGAGTAACAGACCCTGGGAAATAAAACAACACCAGACCATTCACCCAGCAGAGCCTGGTGAGAAGTAACAGAGGACAGAACTAGAAAGTAGCAGCAGAATATTAGACAGAACAGGACCTGGAACTGCCAAACCCAGGGGATACCTTGCAGCATCTCAGCCTGGCGCATGAAGAGTCTGTACTATGGACTGACCGCTTTTGAGACAAAAAGTAGGAGAGTTTGGGACAGGCAGTAACCAAAGCTGGGGCAGCGAGCTCAGCTACAGCCGCGTTGCGCATGCTGAAGTACACATACTGCCGTCATAGACTCATAGCCGATTTCAAAAGTCTGCATAAGAGAAACATTTCTCATACATCTACGGTGGCGAGGCTCTTCACTCAGAATCTAGATGTGTGAGAAATGTTTCTCTTATTATGCAGACTTTTGAAATCTTCCAGGAGGTCACCTCACAATTCACTGTTAGACCACGATCTACCTCTTGCCCACCCCTGCAGTAAACAATGAGTCATTGAAACCAAATCCTCAAATTACATAAAAGCTAGCTGTAAACAAGCAGATAGGGAATGCAGTTAACCTCAAACCATTAGTGCAAATCCAGTTATATAATAATAAAAATAAATTATAATAGTACAAAGGTTTAGTATCATACGTAGGCATAAGAAGAACATTATTCCCGGTGCTTTAAATTATACTCAGAGCTGAAAGAAATTTGGAGCTGTTTAAAGAGCATAAAGATGGACACTCAATCTACTAGCAACCAAGTCCCCAGTTGTTGTATACTGAAACTTAAGGGCCCAATTCTTTAGAGTCTCGGTCTGGTGAGATTCTATAAGATGCCTTGTCATTATTACGAGGCCCCTCAGGGGTTGTTTTAATGCAATTTTTACCTTGGGAAATGTGTATCTCAGGAAAGGGACAGTAAAGTCAAAATGAAACATTCATGATTCAGATTGACCATGCACTTTTAAACAACTTTCCAATTTACTTCTGTTATCATAATTGCTTTGTTCTTTTGGTATCTTTTACTGAAGAGTAAAACTAGGTAGGCTCATAAGAGCTCAGGAGTGTGCATGTGTCTATAGTACTCAATGGCAGTAGTGTATTGCAACATTATTTGTAGCTTTGTTATACAATGTTACAAAACACTGCTGCCATTGAGTACTATAGACACATGCACACTCCTGAGCTCTTATGAGCCTACCTAGTTTTACTCTTCAGTAATAGATACCAAGAGAACAAAGCAATTGTGATAACAGAAGTAAATTGGAAAGTTGTTTAAAATGGCATGCTCTATCTGAATCATGAACGTTTCATTTTTACTTTACTGTCCCTTTAAGTGGAGTTCCCTAGTATGCTGTATGAAAGAGAGACAATCACTAAGGAATTGCACTTGGTAACTTTTATTAGCTGCCGAATGTTGAAGGCGGTTGCTCGCAGCCTTTGGCTTTTTTCAGAGCCAGATTTCTTCTTGTAAAAGTGCAACACACTTAGATCTGGATTTGCACAGAGCTTACTGTGTTTCCATTTCACAAGAAGAAACCCGGCTCCGAGAAAAAAAAGGCTGCAAGCGCGCACCGCTCTAACACTTACTATACAGAAATAGTACCTTATAAGATAAGCTGAACATTTCTATCTATAATGGTGAGGGTTTTTTTAGTTTAGGAATTGAGCCCTAAATATTCAAGTTGGTCATTCATCAAAATATTGTGTCCTAATAAGTTATTTCTATCAATGGTATTCTTCTCGCAAGCCTGTTGTACCAGTCTGTGAAGATTATGTTGCTTTGTATTAATAATTGTGCTTCTTCCTGTTAAACTTCTATTTGAGCAGCTCATTTTACAACTAAAGAGCGGCCCTTCAATAACAGCATTGGCACGTGCCTGAAGTGACAACCAGTAGCATGTAGTATTGTATTTTCCATAATGGCTTTGCTAAGTTAGGGCTGCAATATTTAAGTTTTTGTTTTGCCCTAAGCACCACTGAGTAGAAAACACACATTAGTCATTTGTTATTGTAAAAAGCACAATTTAATGGTTCCAATTCTCTTACATACATTTTTTTGTATTTGAAAAGTGGGCACTTTATATCATCATAAGCCATGTAGATCCTTTTTCCATAATACGGAATGTTCTATGTGGTTTACCCAGACAAGGGTTCCCATATTTATATTGTTAAATTAAAATAACTGTTTACTATAAAATCTTATGATTTTACAAAATGGTTAAAGGGGCATTCTACTGCAATAAAGTTAGAGTATTTTATTATTGTCCTAAAGCTCACTGTTGATTCTGTGTTGAATCCCCTGCATAGGAGTCACAGTACATTACTGCTATTCCTGAGCAGGAGCACAGCAGGAGAGTCAGTCGGGGACGGAATACTAGGCATGGGAAAAAGGCGGCTGCTCATGATGTCCGGCTCTTTTTGGAGCCGGATTCCTTCTTGTGAACGTAGAACACACATCTGTAGAAATCCAGATCTTTGTGTTGCACTTTCACAAGAAGAAATCCGGCCCCGAAAAGAGCTGAACTCTACAAGCAGCGGCTTTCAGCATTTAGATACTAATACAGCATCCGAATGCTCGCACCTACTGTACCCACGTAGCCTCCAAACTCCATCCACGTTCTAATTGGGGCCAGCTTGAAAGCATCCCTGTTGTCCAAGATTATCTGTGTGTAACTCCTTTGTGGGGTTAAATCCATAGTTACCAGTGACCATTCATGTAATAAAATGATGTAATGTAATTTAGCATTTTATATTAAATTAAAAAATTCCCCTTTAAGTGTGAATGAAAGTAAATATTTTTCAGAAAATGCTTGAAGCCAGTAAATATATATTTATAGTTTCTGATCCATAAAGTGTTATTTCTCATTTTTTTTTGCAAAACATCGCCCACCATCACAGCTTTCAGTACGCAGTCAATATGTTTTGTTTTGTTATAAATATTCATACTTTTCAGAATACATAATACGTGGAGTATTAGGTACAATACAATTGACTATGCGATCAATACAGGAGAATGGGACTTGCTCTGTGAAACTTAGTCTGGAGTAATACTACATATTACAGTTAGACTTGACAATACATAGTATTACAAGTTATGTATATTTATTTGCATATTTTTTTTTAGGGCAAAAGACAGCGCATATCATGCTCTCGGATACAGTACCATCTTAGTTATGCAGGCAGCAATGACCTTTGAGCCACAGGATATCCAGATGGGAATTAGTACAATGAAGGATGCTTTGCAGACATGTCAGAGGTATGGCAATTTGTAATAAAACATAATTAAATAAAAATAATGTTAAACATATCTTGCTTATATTTTTAATTTTTTTGTATGATAATGCAGATAGAGCATGCAGTTTTAAACAACTTTCCAATTTATTTATATTATCTAATTTGCTTCCTTCTCTTGGTGTTATTTCTTAAAGAGTGCACCCAGGTAAGCTTAATAGCAGCTATGCACTACTGGGAGCTGCTGATTGGTGATTGTGTATATATACGCCTCTTGTCATTGGTTCACCAGATGTGTTCAGCTAGATCCAAGTAGTGCATTGCTGCTCCGTCAACAAAGAATACTAAGAGAATTCCCAAATTTTGATAATAGACCTAAATTGTAAAGTTGTTTTAAATTGTATGCTCTGTCCCAATCATAAAATAAATATTTTGGGTTTCTTGCAATGTCTTTGATCAATACATTTTATGGCCTTTAAGAGACTATTATTCTAGGTATACAGTATCAGTGTTTCATCGATGTTATGTAGTGGCATATGATAAGATCATTTGCAGTTAAAATAGGAAGAATGCTTTGTGCTACATTAATACTAGCAGTTACTCCCTCCGTTATTTTATATTTGAATAAATCTCCAACCTGCATCTGGAAATCAGTCAAATTTAGCCAACCCATTTTAGTGTGTATGTATGTGTGTGTGTGTGTGTGTGTGTGTGTATATGTATATATATATATATATATATATATATATATATATATATATATATATATATATATATATATATATTAAGAATGTGGGAAACTACTTGGAATTCACTGAATCTAGCAATGCTCACACTATTTAATTAATGCTGTGTTGTGTAGGAGTATTTCATTTAATTATAAAGGTTATTTGTGTGTACTATTTAAATACTCTTTCTCAATGATGTTGTTGCAGGTTTAGGAAAAGAAACACAGTGGTTGAGTCTTTATCAAGTCTAGTATCCAAGCAAGCAGGGGATAATCTTTCTGAAGGTAATAAATATTGACATTTAATTTGGTTCCAACACACCTTTTACATACATTTTATACATAACTAATATAAACACACAATTTATATTATTTTATGCTAATTGGTTACAGCCCTAAATTCTTTCTTTTAAATGTAATTTTGTTTATTATTTCTCCTGATGTTTAAAATATTGCTGCAATTGTTTTGCCCCCCTCTATAAAGCTTCCATTTATAAAACGCCCAGAATTAGGTTCTACAAATAAGACATTGGTTGTTGTTTTTTCGTATTTGTACACAGTGGAAATACTTACATGGTTTAATTTTAAAGGCGCAGTCTAGTCAAAATTAAACTTTCCTGTTTTAGATAGGGCATGCAATTTTAAACATTGTGCTCACTCCCATGGAGTTACCTAGGAGTCAGCACTGATTGGCTGAAATGCAAGTCTGTCAAAAGAACTGAAATAAGGGGGCAGTTTGAAGAGGCTTAGATACAAAGTAATCACATAGATAAAAAGTGTATTAATATAACCGTGCTGAATATGCAAAACTGGGGAATGGGTAATAAAGGATTATCTAATTTTCTAAACAAATCAAAATCTGGTGCAAACTGTCCCTTTAGATTGAACATTGTGTGTGTTTTTTTCTCTCCATTTTCTGCCTTTAAGAATCTCTTCCCTTCTTTAGTTGTGTTTTTTTTAACATTGCTAGTTCAAGAACAGCATGCCATTTTAATCCACTTTCCACTGCAATGATATTATCAAAGGTATACTTTGTTGAATGAGCAGCAATGCGCTACTGGAAGCTATCTGAACACATTGGGTGAACCAATGACGAGGCATATATGTGCAGCCACCAATCAGCAGCTATCTCCCGGCAATGCACTGCTGCTACTGAGCCAGGTAGGGTTTTAAACAAAAGATACAAATAGAGCAAGGTAAATATCATTACAGAAGTAAATTGGAAAGTTGTGTAAAATTGCATGCTCTTATTAAATCATGTTAGTGTCATTTTGACTTTAACACTTTTTCCCAGAGGAAGCTTTAAGGATGCTTGAAGTCACCTTTACAGAGTAGCGTATTGAATGAGCCCACTTGATAAAAAGTTAACTGTAGCTGTGAAAGGCCACCTCTGTGCAGTACTGCATTGCTCAAATTATTACTGGACTAGTTGAACGACAGAAAAAAATAAACATTATCAAAAATTAAACCTAATCCCTTTGAAAATTAAAAAGGCCCTCTAAAAAATAAAAACACCCCCTAATCTAATGCGGAACTACCAATAGCCCTTAAAAGGGCTTTTCTCTTGTTAAGTGTATCCAGTCCACGGATCATCCATTACTTGTGGGATATTCTCCTTTCCAACAGGAAGTTGCAAGAGTATCACCCACAGCAGAGCTGCTATATAGCTCCTCCCCTCACTGCCATATCCAGTCATTCTCTTGCAACTCTCAACTAAGATGGAGGTCGTAAGAGGACTGTGGTGTTTTATACTTAGTTTATATCTTCAATCAAAAGTTTATTTTTAAATGGTACCGGAGTGTACTGTTTATCTCAGGCAGTATTTAGAAGAAGAATCTGCCTGCGTTTTCTATGATCTTAGCAGAAGTAACTAAGATCCTTTGCTGTTCTCACATATTCTGAGGAGTGAGGTAACTTCAGAGGGGGAATAGCGTGCAGGTTTTCCTGCAATAAAGTATGTGCAGTTAAAATATTTTTCTAGGGATGGAATTTGCTAGAAAATGCTGCTGATACCGAAGTAATGTAAGTAAAGCCTTAAATGCAGTGATAGCGACTGGTATCAGGCTTATTAATAGAGATACATACTCTTATAAAAGTGTATTTTAAAACGTTTGCTGGCATGTTTAATCGTTTTTTACATATGTTTGGTGATAAAACTTATTGGGGCCTAGTTTTTTCCACATGGCTGGCTTGAATTTTGCCTAGAAACAGTTCCCTGAGGCTTCCCACTGTTGTTATATGAGTGGGAGGGGCCTATTTTGGCGTTTTTTTTGCACAGCAAAAATTACAGACACAGACATCCAGCTTCTTCCTGCATGATCCAGGACTTCTCTGAAGGGCTCAAAAGGCTTCAAAAGTCGTATTGAGGGAGGTAAAAAGCCACAGTAGAGCTGTGGCAGTTGTTGTGACTGTTTAAAAAACGTTTTTGTCATTTGTTATTCTGTTTTTGGTATTAAGGGGTTAATCATCCATTTGCAAGTGGGTGCAATGCTCTGCTAACTTATTACATACACTGTAAAAATTTCGTTAGTGTAACTGCATTTTTTCACTGTTATTTCAAAATTTGGGAAAATTTGTGTTTCTTAAAGGCGCAGTAACGTTTTTTATATTGCTTGTAAACTTGTTTTAAAGTGTTTTCCAAGCTTGCTAGTCTCATTGCTAGTCTGTTTAAACATGTCTGACACAGAGGAACCTACTTGTTCATTATGTTTGAAAGCCATGGTGGAGCCCCATAGGAGAATGTGTACTAAATGTATTGATTTCACCTTAAACAGTAAAGATCAGTCTTTATCTATAAAAGGATTATCACCAGAGGGTTCTGTCGAGGAGGAAGTTATGCCGACTAACTCTCCCCACGTGTCAGACCCTTCGCCTCCCGCTCAGGGGACGCACGCCAATATGGCGCCAATTACATCAGGGACGCCCATAGCGATTACCTTGCAGGACATGGCTGCAATCATGAATAATACCCTGTCAGAGGTATTATCTAGATTGCCTGAATTAAGAGGCAAGCGCGATAGCTCTGGGGTTAGGAGAGATACAGAGCGCGCAAATGCTGTTAGAGCCATGTCTGATACTGCCTCACAGTATGCAGAACATGAGGACGGAGAGCTTAAGTCTGTGGGTGACATCTCTGACTCGGGGAAACCTGATTCAGAGATTTCTAATTTTAAATTTAAGCTTGAGAACCTCCATGTATTGCTTGGGGAGGTATTAGCTGCTCTGAATGACTGTAACACAGTTGCAATTCCAGAGAAATTGTGTAGGCTGGATAGATACTATGCGGTGCCGGTGTGTACTGACGTTTTTCCTATACCTAAAAGGCTTACAGAAATTATTAGCAAGGAGTGGGATAGACCCGGTGTGCCCTTTTCCCCACCTCCTATATTTAGAAAAACGTTTCTAATAGACGCCACTACACAGGACTTATGGCAGACGGTCCCTAAGGCGGAGGGAGCAGTTTCTACTTTAGCAAAGCGTACCACTATCCCGGTTGAGGACAGTTGTGCTTTTTCAGATCCAATGGATAAAAAAATTGGAGGGTTACCTTAAGAAAATGTTTATTCAACAAGGTTTTATTTAACAGCCCCTTGCATGCATTGCGCCTGTCACTGCTGCGGCGGCATTCTGGTTTGAGGCCCTGGAAGAGGCCATCCAGACAGCTCCATTGAATGAAATTATTGACAAGCTTAGAACGCTTAAGCTAGCTAACTCATTTGTTTCTGATGCCATTGTTCATTTGACTAAACTAACGGCTAAGAATTCCGGATTCGCCAACCAGGCGCGTAGGGCGCTATGGCTTAAATCCTGGTCAGCTGACGTTACTTCAAAGTCTAAATTACTCAACATTCCTTTCAAGGGGCAGACCTTATTCGGGCCTGGCTTGAAGGAAATTATTGCTGACATTACTGGAGGCAAGGGTCATACCCTTCCTCAGGACAGGGCCAAATCAAAGGCCAAACAGTCTAATTTTCGTGCCTTTCGAAATGTCAAGGCAGGAGCAGCATCAACTTCCTCCGCTTCAAAACAAGAGGGAACTGTTGCTCATTCCAGACAGGCCTGGAAACCTAACCAGTCCTTGAACAAGGGCAAGCAGGCCAGGAAGCCTGCTGCTGCCCCCAAGACAGCATGAAGGAACGGCCCCCTATCCGTAAACGGATCTAGTGGGGGGCAGACTTTCTCTCTTCGCCCAGGCGTGGGCAAGAGATGTTCAGGATCCCTGGGCGTTGGAGATCATATCTCAGGGATATCTTCTGGACTTCAAAGCTTCTCCTCCACAAGGGAGATTTCATCTTTCAAGGTTATCATCAAACCAGATAAAGAAAGAGGCATTCCTAAGCTGTGTGCAAGACCTCCTAGTAATGGGAGTGATCCATCCAGTTCCGCGGACGGAACAAGGACTGGGATTTTATTCAAATCTGTTTGTGGTTCCCAAGAAAGAGGGAACCTTCAGACCAATCTTGGATCTAAAGATCTTAAACAAATTCCTCAGAGTTCCATCATTCAAAATGGAAACTATTCGGACCATCCTACCCATGATCCAAGAGGGTCAGTACATGACCACAGTGGACTTAAAGGATGCCTACCTTCACATACCGATTAATAAAGATCATCATCGGTTCCTAAGGTTTGCCTTTCTAGACGGGCATTACCAATTTGTAGATCTTCCCTTCGGGTTGGCCACTGCCCCGAGAATTTTTACAAAGGTTCTGGGCTCACTTCTGGCGGTTCTAAGACCGCGAGGCATAGCGGTGGCTCCGTATCTAGACGACATCCTGATACAGGTGTCAAGCTTTCAAATTGCCAAGTCTCATACAGAGATAGTTCTGGCATTTCTGAGGTCGCATGGGTGGAAAGTGAACGTGGAAAAGAGTTCTCCATCACCACTCACAAGAGTCTCCTTCCTAGGGACACTTATAGATTCTGTAGAAATGAAAATTTACCTGACGGAGTCCAGGTTATCAAAACTTCTAAATGCTTGCCGTGTCCTTCATTCCATTCCACGCCCGTCAGTGGCTCAGTGCATGGAAGTAATCAGCTTAATGGTAGCGGCAATGGACAAAGTGCCTTTCGCGCGCCTGCATCTCAGACCGCTGCAATTATGCATGCTAAGTCAGTGGAATGGGGATTACTCAGATTTGTCCCCTCTACTAAATCTGGATCAAGAGACCAGAGATTCTCTTCTCTGGTGGCTTTCTCGGGTCCATCTGTCCAAGGGTATGACCTTTCGCAGGCCAGATTGGATGATTGTAACAACAGATGCCAGCCTTCTAGGTTGGGGCGCAGTCTGGAACTCCCTGAAGGCTCAGTGATCGTGGATATTCTGGAGTTAAGAGCAATATTCAATGCTCTTTTAGCTTGGCCTCAGTTAGCAACACTGAGGTTCATCAGATTTCAGTCGGACAACATCACGACTGTGGCTTACATCAACCATCAAGGGGGAACCAGGAGTTCCCTAGCGATGTTAGAAGTCTCAAAGATAGTTCGCTGGGCAGAGTCTCACTCTTGCCACCTATCAGCGATCCACATCCCAGGCGTAGAGAACTGGGAGGCGGATTTTCTAAGTCGTCAGACTTTTCATCCGGGGGAGTGGGAACTCCATCCCGAGGTGTTTGCTCAACTGGTCCATCGTTGGGGCAAACCAGAACTGGATCTCATGGCATCTCGCCAGAACGCCAAGCTTCCTTGTTACGGATCCAGGTCCAGGGACCCGGGAGCAACGCTGATAGATGCTCTAGCAGCTCCTTGGTTCTTCAACCTGGCCTATGTGTTTCCACCGTTTCCTCTGCTCCCTCGACTGATTGCCAAAATCAAACAGGAGAGAGCATCAGTGATTCTGATAGCGCCTGCGTGGCCACGCAGGACCTGTTATGCAGACCTAGTGGACATGTCATCTCTTCCACCATGGACTCTGCCTCTGAGGCAGGACCTTCTAATACAAGGTCCTTTCAATCATCCAAATCTACTTTCTCTGAGACTGACTGCATGGAGATTGAACGCTTGATTCTATCAAGGTGTGGCTTCTCCGAGTCAGTCATTGATACCTTAATACAGGCTCGGAAGCCTGTCACCAGGAAAATCTACCATAAGATATGGTGTAAATATCTTTATTGGTGTGAATCCAAGAATTACTCATGGAGTAAGGTTAGGATTCCTAGGATATTGTCCTTTCTCCAAGAGGGTTTGGACAAAGGCTTATCAGCTAGTTCTTTAAAAGGACAGATCTCTGCTCTGTCCTTTTGCACAAGCGTCTGGCAGAAGTTCCAGACGTCCAGGCATTTTGTCAGGCTTTTGTTAGGATTAAGCCTGTGTTTAAAACTGTTGCTCCCCTGTGGAGCTTAAACTTGGTTCTTAAAGTTCTTCAGGGAGTTCCGTTTGAACCCCTTCATTCCATTGATATTAAACTTTTATCTTGGAAAGTTCTGTTTTTGATGGCTATTTCCTCGGCTCGAAGAGTCTCTGAGTTATCTGCCTTACATTGTGATTCTCCTTATCTGATTTTTCATTCAGACAAGGTAGTTCTGCGTACCAAACCTGGGTTTTTACCTAAGGTGGTTTCTAACAGGAATATCAATCAAGAGATTGTTGTTCCATCATTGTGTCCTAATCTTTCTTCAAAGAAGGAACGTCTTTTGCATAATCTGGACGTAGTCCGTGCCTTGAAGTTTTACTTACAGGCTACTAAAGATTTTCGTCAAACATCTGCCCTGTTTGTCGTTTACTCTGGACAGAGGAGAGGTCAAAAAGCTTTGGCAACCTCTCTCTCCTTTTGGCTTCGGAGCATAATAAGCTTAGCCTATGAGACTGCTGGACAGCAGCCCCCTGAAAGGATTACAGCTCATTCTACTAGAGCTGTGGCTTCCACCTGGGCCTTTAAAAATGAGGCCTCTGTTGAACAGATTTGCAAGGCTGCGACTTGGTCTTCGCTTCACACCTTTTCAAAATTTTACAAATTTTACACTTTTGCTTCTTCGGAGGCTGTTTTTGGGAGAAAGGTTCTACAGGCAGTGGTTCCTTCTGTTTAAGTACCTGCCTTGTCCCTCCCTTCATCCGTGTACTTTAGCTTTGGTATTGGTATCCCACAAGTAATGGATGATCCGTGGACTGGATACACTTAACAAGAGAAAACATAATTTATGCTTACCTGATAAATTTATTTCTCTTGTAGTGTATCCAGTCCACGGCCCGCCCCTGTCCTTTTAAGGCAGGTCTAAATTTTAATACAGTCACCACTGCACCCTATGGTTTCTCCTTTCTCGTCTTGTTTCGGTCGAATGACTGGATATGGCAGTGAGGGGAGGAGCTATATAGCAGCTCTGCTGTGGGTGATCCTCTTGCAACTTCCTGTTGGGAAGGAGAATATCCCACAAGTAATGGATGATCCGTGGACTGGATACACTACAAGAGAAATAAATTTATCAGGTAAGCATAAATTATGTTTTTTGTAGGGCATTGCACTAAGTTAAGCAGCTCTTTTGCAGTTACAAAAAATTCTAAGTCCCCCTAACAGTAAAACCCACAAACCCACCAAACCCCCCAAAATAAACCTAACACTAAAAAATCTAAACTATCCATTGCCCTGAAAAGGGCATTTGTATGGGCATTGCCCTTAAGAGGGCATTAAGCTCTTTTGCTGCCCATTCCTAATCTAAAATAAAAAAAAAGTATCCATTGCCCTGAAAAGGGCATTTATATGGGCTCTTTTGCTGCCCATCCCTAATTTAAAAAAAAATATATATATTAAAAAACCCTAAATCTAATCCCCAAAAATTAAAAAATTAAACCTAAATTTAAATTAATCTAAAATTACAGAAAATAAAAAAAACAAAATTATCAAATTTAAAAAAATTAAACCTAATCCATATGAAAATAAAAAAGCCCCCCAAAATAAAAACACCCCCTACTCTAAGAATAAACTACCAGTAGCCCTTAAAAGGGCTTTTTGCAGGGCATTGCCCCTTGATAAACAGTTCTTTTACATTAAAAATACACAAAAAATCCCCCCTAACAGTAAAGCACCCCACCCACCAAACCCCCCCCAAATAAAAAAAAACCTAAACTACCCATTTCCCTTAAAAGGACATTTGTTGGGCATTGCCCTTCAAAACTGGCATTTAGCTCTTTTACAAAATGCCCACCCTAATCTAAATAAAAAAAAATAAAACCTAAGTCTAACCCCCAGGTTGGTACTCACCGTTCCTGAAGTCCGGCGGAGAAGGTCTTGTCCCATGCGGTGAAGTCTTCTTCCAAGCGACGACTTCTTCTTTCTTCTTCCAGGAACAATCCGGCGTGGAGCGGAGCTGATGACTGCGCAGCTGAAGACCGGTGACCTTGGAATTAAAGACTGGCGACCGCGGAGCCATGGAGCGTGGATGATCCTCTTTGTACGAGTGTGGAGGATCTTCTTTGTACGATTAAAGATGGCGTCCCTTGAATTCCTAATTGCTGATTTGATTCTTCAAATTCAAATCTGCCAATAGGATGAATGCTACTCAAATCCTATTGGCTGTTCAAATCAGCCAATAGGATGAGAGCTACTGAAATTCTATTGGCTATTCAAATCAGCCAATAGAATTTCAGTAGCTGTCACCCTATTGGCTGATTTGAGAAGCCAATAGGATTTGAGTAGCTCTCATCCTATTGGCTGATTTGATTTTGAAGAATCAAATTAGCCAATAGGAATTCAAGAGACACTATCTTTAATCACATACCTTGAATTCACTATCTAGTGTACGGCGGCGATCGTACGAAGAGGAACCTCCACGCTCCATGGCTCGCCGATCTTCAGCTCCACGGTCATCTGTCTTCAGCTCCACGCCGGATTGTTCCTGGAAGAAGAAAGAAGTTGCCACTTGGATGAAGACTTCACCGCATGGGACAGGACCTTCTCCGCCGGACTTCAGGAACGGTGAGTACAAACCTGGGGGTTAGACTTAGTTTTTTTTTTTTTTTTAATTTAGATTAGGGAGGGTATTTTGTAAAGGAGCTAAATGCCCTTTTAAGGGCAATGTCCAACAAATACCCTTTTCAGGGCAATGGGTAGTTTAGGTTTTTTAGTGTTAGGTTTTTTTATTGTGGGGGTTTGGTGGGTGGGGGTTTTTACTGTTAGGGGGGGATTTTGTGTATTTTTTATGTAAAAGAGCTGTTTATCTTGGGGCAATGTCCTGCAAAAAGCCCTTTTAAGGGCTACTGGCAGTTTAGCATTAGATTAGGGGTTGTTTTTATTTTGGGGGGCTTTTTTATTTTCATAGGGATTAGGTTTAATTTTGTAAACTTTGGTAATTTATTTTTTTTATTTTCTGTATTGTTAGCAATTTTTTATTTTTTGTAATCTTAGCTTTTTTTTTTTTTCCATCTAAAGTGGAGGAGAGTCCACAGCTTCATTCATTACTGTTGGGAATTAAGAACCTGGCCACTAGGAGGAGGCAAAGACAACCCAGCCAAAGGCTTAAATACAACCCCCACTTCCCTCATCCCCCAGTCATTCTTTGCCTTTCGTCACAGAAGGATGGCAGCGAAGTGCGAAGAGTTGAGTAGTCTCTTTATAGAGTGTAGTACTCTTTGCGTTGGGACTGGAGTTTTAAGTAGTCCTGTTAGCCTCTCAGTGAGAGCCTGGGCGAAAGTTAGAGTCCGGAGATGCAGGGAGAGTATTTCTGCCAAACCATCCCGACTCATATTAACAGCTCCACAAGCAATCCGCGTTGACGAGTTTCGATGCCTGCTTTCTTCACTCAAGTCCATGTCAGGAGCAAGGCTACTAACCTGTCACACTTGAAGGACCATGTTCCTTTTACATGGTGTAGATTCTGCTTGAGGCAAAGATTCTGTTCTGCCCAGTATTGGATTCGATCATATCTACGGTTACGGGAGGCAAGGGAGCTTTCCTACCGCTGGATAAGAAGGCTAAGCCTAAAGGATCTACTTTTCGTCCCTTTCGTGCGGACAACGCCCAGCAGCCCACCGCAGAAGCGGACCAGTCCAAGGGAACTTGGAAGCCAGCTCATTCCTGGAACAAGTCTAAGCAGAGCAAGAAGCCTGCCGATACAAAATCGGCATGAGGGGGCGGCCCCCGACCGGTCTCCGGACCAAGTAGAGGGCAGATTATCTCTCTTCTCAGAAGCATGGTTGCAGGACGTTCAGGACCCTTGGGTTCTGGAAGTTGTCGCCCAGGGTTACAGGATAGGGTTCAGATCCCATCCACCCAGGGGCAGATTCCTCCTGTCAAACCTGTCTTCAAGACCAGAAAAGAGAGAGTCCTTTCTAGAGTGTGTGAGGGATCTCTCCTCTCTCTGTGTTATCGTACCAGTACCCCAAGCAGAAAGGGGTCTAGGGTACTATTCAAATCTGTGGTTCCAAAGAAAGTGGGGACGTTCCGCCCGATTCTGGAACTAAAGTGTTTAACCAAGTTTCTGAGTGTTCCATCGTTTAAAATGGAAGCAATCAGATCTATTCTGCCCCTAGTTCAAGAGGGACAGTTCATGACAACTATAGACTTGAAGGATGCTTACCTTCATGTGCCAATTCACAGGGACCACTTCAAGTTCCTAAGATTTGCGTTTCTGGACCAACAAGTTTGTGGCCCTTCCCTTTGGTCTGGCGATGGCCCCGAGAGTCTTCATGAAGGTTCTGGGGGCGCTACTTGTAGTGGCCAGATCCAGAGACATTTCTCTGGCGCCCTATCTGGACGACAACCTAGTCCAGGTGCCGTTGTTCAGCCTCGCAGAGGATCATTCGAGGGCTCTTCGTCTTTTGCTCCAATCTCATGGTTGTAAGATCAACTCAGGAAAGAGTTCCCTGGTTTCCAGCAACAGGGTGGAGTTCCTGGGCACGATTATAGACTCTATGTCCATGGAAATATTTCTCACAGACCATTGACGCAGGAAGATTGTGTCCTCTTCAAGCTCCTCGGTGGATCAGTGTATGGAGGTGATCGAACTCATGATTTCCAGTATAGACGTCATTCCATTCACCAGGTTTCATCTCAGACCTCTTCAATTGTACATGTTGCGACAGTGGAATGCCGATCATTCAGATCTATCACAGCAGATATCCATGGATGCTCAGACTCTGATCTCCCTCTCTTGTTGGATCCGTCTGGAGCAACTGTCCATGGGGATATCCTCCTTGAGACCGTACTGGGAGTTTGTGACCACGGACCAGAGTCTGGCAGGATGGGGAGCTGTTTGGGGTGCCAGGATGGCACAAGGAAAATGGTCCCGGGAGTATTCTCTCCTTCCGATAAATATTCTGGAACTCCGAGCAATCTACAATGCTCTGAAGGCATGGTCTCCTCTGGGGTCGTTTGGCTTCATCAGATTCCAGACCGACAACATTACCTTGGTGGCTTACATCAACCATCAGGGGGTACAAGGAGCTCCCTAGCCATGAGGGAGGTGTCTCTGTTCTTGGAGTGGACGGAATCCCACAGCTGCTCGCTCTCAGCGATTCACACTCCAGGTGTGGACAACTGGGAAGCAGACTTTCTCAGCAGGCAATCCTTCCATCCGGGGGAATGGTCTCTTCACCCCAAAGTGTTTGTGGAGATTTGTCTCAGGTGGGGATCGCCGGAGATAGATCTCATGGTGTCCAGACTTAATTGCAAGCTACACTGATGCGATTGAGGTCCAGGGATCCCCAGGCAGAGCTGATAGATGCCTTAACGATGCCTTGGGGGTTCAGCCTAGCTTACATTTTTCCACTGTTACTATTTCTACCTCGTGTAGTGGCACGCATAAAACAGGAGCGAGCTTTGGCCATTCTGATTGCTCCATTGTGGCCGCGGAGGACGTGATTTGCGGATCTCATGGGGATGTCATCCTCTCCGCCGTGGAGGTTACCCTGTCGCAGGGATCTGCTGGAACAGGGTCCTTTTCAACATCAAAATCTCAATTCTCTGAGGCTGACTGTGTGGAGATTGAACGCCTAGTCTTGGCCAAGAGAGGCTTTTCTGAAAGCGTGATTGATAGTCTAATTCAGGCAAGGAAGCCAGTCACTTGTCGCAACTACCATAAGGTGTGGAGGACTTGCTTGTCCTGGTGTGAGAAGCATGGATATCCTTGGCATAAGGTGAAGGTATCCAGGATTCTGTCCTATATCCAAGAAAGTATGGAGAAGGGTCTTGCCGCCAGTTCCTTAAAAGGACAGATTTTGGCATTATCAGTCTTGTTGCATAGGAGACTCGCTGAGCTCCCTGACATCCAATCATTTGATCAAGCTCTGTCTAAAATCAGGCCTGTCTTTAGACAGTCTGCTCCCCCATGGAGCTTAAACTTGGTCCTTGAGGTATTGTAGAAGATTCCGTTTGAGCCTATGCATTCCTTCCATTGACATTAAGATCTGGGTATCTGAACTGGCTGCCTTGCAATGTGAGCATCCTTAACTGGTTTTTCATGTGGATAAGGCTGTGCTTCACACTGCTTTCGGATTTCTTCCGTAACATCAATCAGGAAATAGTGGTTCCTTCTTTGTGTCCTAACCCTTCTTCTTCTAAGGAGAGGTTACTTCATAACCTGGATGTGGTTCATGCCTTAAAGTTCTATCTTAAGGCTACAAAGGATTTCAGACAGTCTACATCTCTTTTTGTGGTGTATTCAAGGAAGCACAAGGGGGCAGAAAACCTCTTCTGCCTCTTTGTCCTTTTGGTTGAGGAGCTTGATTTGCTTGGCGTATGAGATAGCGGGACATAAGCCTCCTCAGAGGATCACGGCTCATTCAACTAGAGCTGTGGCTTCGTCTTCGGCCTTCAAGACTTTTACAAAGTTTTACAAATTTGACATTTTTGCTTTTGCAGGCTGTAGTGCCCTCAGATTGGGGTCTACCTTTTATATTCCCGGTTTCATTCAGTGTCCTCTAAGCTTGGGTATATGTTTCCCAACAGTAATGAATGAAGCCTTGGACTCTCCTCCCCTTTAGATGGAAAACATAATTTATGCTTGCCTGATAATTTAATTTCCATCGTGGGGAGGAGAGTCCACGGCTCCCGCCCGTATCTCTGATGGGCGGACCTAAATTTAATCATCTTCTGGCACCATTTATACCCTGATATTTCTCCTACTGTTCCTTGTTCCCTCGGCAGAATGACTGGGCGATGAGGGAAGTGGGGGAGGTATTTAAGACTTTGGCTGGGTTGTCTTTGCCTCCTCTTGGTGGCCAGGTTCTTAATTCCCAACAGTAATGAATGAAACCCTGGATTCTCCTCCCCACAATGGAAATGAAATTATCAGGTAAGCATAATTTGTATTTGGACAGTCATTCTAACTGTGGACAGTGGTGTGATTAACAAATGAAGCAGTGTAAGACACACACACATACACATATATGTGTGTATATATATATATATATATATATATATATATATGTGTGTGTGTGTATATATATATATATATATATATATATATATATATATATATATATATATATATATATATGTGTGTATTATATTTTTTTTCTTCTTTTTTAAACATTTTAATTTGACTGAAAATGAGCCCTGCTTCTGTCCAGGAATCCATTATAGGCATATAGCAGTAGGGGTGGGGGGCTGCTCCTTTCAGAAATGCTGTGCCTTGCTGATATAAAATACATTGTAGATGCAGTTAAGTTAACCCAGCAGCTAATAGCAGAGGGGACTGCAGTTTTAGCCTTTTTGGGAGCTGTGGGGTTAAATGCATCTGCTATGGATTTAATCTGTTTCTCAGAGAGCATGAGATTGTGTGGGAGGTTCCATAATGTTTACATACCCTAAGTTTCCGACTGCAGACGTCCCTATGGGGAAATATAAGTAAGTGGCTTTCTCTGCTCTTCATTCCTGCATGGGCTCTGCTTTTAGATTTCTAGATTGATCGGCTGCTTCTCAGAACAGAAAGGGAAAGTAACAGAGCCATTTTACAAATGTGTGCTAAAAGCAACCACTAGATGGAGCAAGAAATCACAAATAAATGAATGCATTACAGCCACTTCTAAAGGAATTTTTTATGTAGGAAAAAATCGCGACTCCTCGTGGTTTTAAAATCGCAGCGATTAATCGCGGTTTTAAATCGCATATGCGATTAATCGTGCAGCCCTAGTTTATTGCGATGTGGAGAATTTGCGGTTTAGGGGTTAATAAGGTAATTAGGTTTATTGCGATGTGGGGGTTTTGCGGTTTAGGGGTAAATAGGGTAATTAGGTTTATTGCGATGTGGAGGGTTTAGGGGTTAATAGGGTAATAAGGTTTATTGCGATGTGGGTGGTTGACGATTAAGGGGTTAATTACTTTATTATTTTGTAATGTGTGGGTTTGCGGTGTATGTGTTAATACTTCGTGTGGGAGGTTATTTTTTTTTTTGTTATACTTCGTGCAGGCGTTTTTTTTTTTGTTTTTTTTGGTAATGCTCCGTTTGCCTTTGCTGCATCCTGGTGGGTTCTGAAAATGACAGGGTGGTGAAAGATTCCACCTTCGGAATAAAATGTTACTTTCCAAAAATAAAGATACCCTCTCATAGCCATCTGTTTCTCTGGATAATGTTGTCCATGACATGCCTCCTCTTTCTCCTTAGATGTCTCAATCTATGGCAGTTACACAAGCAGTGCCCTGGGGGTCTATTTTTACCAGGTGATTTTGCTGCGCAACTGACTTCTGCAGCTCTGAGTGCCTTACCTATTTCAGGTAAACGAAAGAAAACATTTATTTCATGTCAGGTAGTTTTGATTCCGCCAAGACTGCTTTAGCCAGTTTATCTCAGTTATCTGAGGAGGATTACTCCTCGTTGCTTCTGAGGGCGAGATTTCTGATTCTAAATCTGCTGTAGTTAGTATATCAGACTCTGAGGAGGTTCATTTTAGATTTAAGCTTGAGCACCTACATGTCTTTTGAAAGAGGTTCTAGCTACTTAGGAGGATTCTGAAACTACAGTTGCAGAAACTCCTAAAAAGGCTAAACTTAATAGTCTTTGAAGTCAAACCCAAATCTGTGGAAATATTTCCTGTTCCAGATCGCATGTCTGACATTATATCTCTGGAATGGGAAATACCGGGTGTTCCTTTTTTCCTCATCTCCTGTTTTTTTTTTTTTAAAGTTTCCTATTGCTGATTCTGTGCAAGACCTTTGGCGCACTGTTCCTAAAGTTGAGGGTGCTATATCCACATTAACCAAGATAACCACTATTCCTCCTTTAAAGATCCTATGGGTAGAAAACTGGAAGGTTACTTAAGATGTTTCTTCACCATGGTCTACAATGGCAACCTATTGGTAGTATTGTGGCGGTCGCTGGTGCTGCCTCGTACTGGTGTGACTCCTTGTCAGATCTGATTTCAGAGGTGACTACTATAGAGGAGATCCAAGACAGGATCAAGGTTTTAAAGCTGTCTTATACCTTTATCTGTGATGCCAGTATGTAAGTAGTCAGTTTTGGTGCAAATATTTCTAGCTTTGCCGTTCTATCTTGCAGAGCTCTGTGGCTAAAGTCTTGGTCTGCTGACGTGGTATCCAAGTTGAAACTTCTGTCTCTTCCCTTTTAAGGGTAAGACCATTTGCTCCTGGTCTGGCTGAAATCATTTCCATGGTCAGTAGAAGAAAGGGAGCTTTTCTGCCACAGGACAAGAAGGTTAGACCTAAAGGTTGCCAAACTTCTAATTTTCATTCCTTTCACAACTTCAAGGGACAAAAATCTTCCTCCTCTTCCAAGCCTTAACAAGCCAAAACCTCATGGAGGTCTAACCAGCCTTGGAATAAGGGTAAGCAATCCAAGAAACCTTCTTCTGAGAACAAATCAGCATGAAGGGTCCGCCCCCGATCCATTCTCGGGTCAAGAGGGGGCAGTCTTTCCTTCTTTCAGTAGGCTTGGATTCGCGATGTTGCCGATCCTTGGGTAGTGGATGTAGTCTCCCAGGAATAGGATTAAAGGATAGGATTAAAATCTTGTCCTCCCAGAGGAAGATTTCTCCTGTCAAGAATATCTGCAAACCAGATAGAGAGAGGCTTTCTTACCCATTTTAGACCTCAAGTGTCTCAACAAATTTCTCAAGGTTCCGTCCTTCAAAATGGAGACTATCCATTCTATTCTCCCTTTTAGTTCAGGAGGGTCAATTCATGACTGCCATCAACCTGAACGTTGTGTATCTTCATGTTCCTATTCACAAGGAACATTTACAATACCTGTGGTTTGCCTCTTTGGACAAACGCTTCCAATTTGTAGTCCTACTTTTTGGCCTCCGAATCTTTACGGAGGTTCTAGGGGCTTTTCTGGCACTAGCTAGATTTCAAGGAATTGCAGTGGCACCATACCTGGATGAAATCTTAGTTCAGGCGGCATCTTTTAATTTAGCTCCCATACAGATTCTCTGTTGATTCTCCACTCTCACGGGTGGAAGGTAAATCTGGAAAAAGAGTTACTTGGTGCCAAATACCACGGTATGTTTTTTGGGTACGATCATAGACTTGACCTCCATGAAGATTTTCTTGACGGAGGTCAGAAAGACCAAACTTGCTGCCTGTCTTTCTCTTCAGTCCTCTGTCCTTCCATCAGTGGCACTGTGTATGGAAGTAATTGATCTAATGGTGGCTTCCATGGACAATTATTCCTTTTGCTCGTTTCCATCTAAGACCTCTACAGTTATGCATGCTCAGACAATGAAACTGAGACCACTCGGACCTCTCTGAGGATAGTCTTAGACATCCGGACGAGATATTCCATGTCCTGGTCACTCTCTCAGGACCATCTGTCCCAGGGCACATGCTTCCTTAGACCATCTTGGGATATTGTGACTATGGAAGCCAGCCTTTCGGACTGGGGAGCAGTTTGGGGTACCTTAATAGCTCAGGAAATTTGGACTCAGGAGGAGTCTGCCCTCCCAATAAATATCCTAGAGTTCAGAGAAATCTTCAATTTGCTGATAGCTTTGCCTCAACATTACTTTGGTGGTGTATATCAACCACCAGGGAGGAACAAGGAGTTCCTTAGCTATGAAGGAGGCGACTCGCGTTCTTCAGTGGGCGGAGTCTCACAATTGTCACATCCCAGGGGTAGACAACTAGGAAATGGTTTATCTGAGCAGGCAGACTTTTCATCCAGGGTAGTGGGCCCTTCATCCGGAAGTATTCTTAATGGTAACACTCAGGTGGGGAGTTCTGGAGTTGGATCTGATGGCGTCTCGTCTAAACGCCAAACTCCCAAAATACAGCTCAAGATCAAGGGATCCACAAGCAGCTCTGGTCGCTGCTCTGGTGGTTCCATGGGACTTCGGTCTAATTTACCTGTTCCCTCCATTTGCCCTACTTCCTCGGGTGATAGCCCATTTAAAACAGGAGTAGGCTTTTTGATTCTAATTGCTCCAGCTTGGCCTCGTAGAATTTGGTTGCGGATCTTGTGAAGTGTCGTCCTTTCCCCATGGAAATTGCTTCTGAGGAAGGACCTTCTACTTCAGGGTCCTTTTCTACATCCAAACCTAGATTCTCTGAAGCTGACTACTTGGAGATAGAACGCCTAGTCTTGTCTAGACAAGGTTTTTCAGAGAAGGTTAATACCATGATTCAGGCTCGTAAGCCGGTAACTCGCAATGTTTACCATAAGGTATGGCGTACATACCTTTTCTGGTACAAATCTAGGGGTGTCACTTGGAGTCAGGTGAGGGTTCCCCATATTCTGTCTTTTCTTCAGGAGGGCTTGTCAGTCAGTACTCTGAAGGGCCAGATCTCTGCCCTTTTGATTCTTTTGCATAAACGTCTGGCCAACTTACCAGATGTTTAATCTTTTGTTCAGACTTTGGTCAGAATCAGGCTTGTGTTTAAACCTGTTGCTCCTCCTTGGAGCCTTAAAGGGACACTAAACCAACATTTTTTTCTTTCATGATTCAGATTTTAAGCAACTTTCTAATCTACTCCTATTATCAATTTTTCTTCGTTCTCTTGCTATCTTTATTTAAAAAGCAGGAATATGATGCATAGGAGCCGTCCCATTTTTTGTTGAAAACCTGGGTTATGCTTGCTTATTGGTGGGTAAATGTAAGCCTCCAATAAGCAAGCGCTATCCATGGTGATGAACCTAAAATGGGCTGGCTGCTAAGATTTACATTCCTGCTTTTAAAATAAAGAAAGTAAGAGAATGAAGAAAAATTTAAAATAGGAGTAAATTAGAAAGTTGCTTAAAATCTCATGCTCTGAATCATGAAAGAAAAAATTTGAATTCAGTGTCCCTTTAATCTTGTTCTTACGGTTCTGCAGCAGGCTCTGTTTAAGCCTATGCACTCTGTTGATATTAAGTTTTTGTCTTAGAATTTTTTTTTGTTTTTTTCTAGCTATTTCTTCTGCTCGTAGAGTCTCAGAGCTTTCGGCTCTACAGTGTGAACCCCCTTATCTTATTTCCCATGCAGATAAGGCGGTCCTTCATAACAAATTGGGACTTCATCCTAAGGTGGTTTTGGACCGCAATATCAATCAGGAAATTGTTGTTCCTCCTCCTCATAAGGAATGTCTTTCATTCTGTCCTAATCCTTTTTCTCATAAGGAATGTCTGTTACATAACCTGGATGTAGTGTGTGCTTTGAAGTTCTATCTGCAAGCTACTAGGGATTTCAGCAATCTACTGCCCTTTTTGTTGTGTTTTCTGGTAAACATAAAGGCCAGAATGCCACTACTACTACTCCTTTCTTTTTGGTTGAGAAGTGTAATTCGGTTGGCCTATGAGACAGCTGGACAACAGCCTCCTGAGAGGATTATGGCTCATTCCACTAGGGCTGTCTCTTCTTCCTGGGCCTTTAAAAACAAGGCTTCTGCAAGGCGGCCTCTTGGTCTTCGTTGCATACTTTTTCCAAATTCTACACATTAGATGTTTTTGCCTCTGCTATGGCTCCTTTTGGGAGGAAAGTTCTTCACGCGGTGGTGCCTTCTGTTTAGGTCCGTCTGTCTTGTTCTCCCTCCCTTCCATTATGTGTCCTCTAGCTTGGGTATTGGTTTCCACTAGTAATTAGAATGGATTTGTGGACTCTACATGCCATTGGAAAGAAAACAAAATGTATGCTTACCTAATAAATTATTTTCTTTCCTGGCATGGAGAGTCTATGACCCGCCCTTTTGAGATGGCTTTTGTCCTTTTCTAAACTTCAGGCACCTCTATACCCTTTGTGTTCTCTTCTCTTTCCATATTCCTTCGGCTAAAAGATTGGGGGATTGTGGGAAGTGGGAGGATACTTAAAAGCTTTGCTCGGGTGTTCTTTGCCTCCTCCTGGTGACCAGGAGTTGTTTTACCACTAGTTATTAGAATGGATTTGTGGACTCTCCATGCCAGGAAAGAAAATCATTTATAAGGTAAGCATAAATTTTGTTTTTATGCTTATTTGATCATTTTATTAATACCCTGCGTTGTCCTTTTGTTGTGTGAGAGTCACAGCAAAAGCCTATAAGTTTAAAGACATTGTTCCCATATCTTTATTATACACTAGAAAGGCTTGGAGAGGCAGAAGTTTCTGTAGTTCTTGCAATGAATTTTGGGGTAATGTTCTTAGTGTTAAACTTTTTGATACAATTTATGTGGTACCTAATGTAGAAGTTGTATTTGAGAAAAGTCCATCCGGCAGTTGTACAAGATTGATCCTCTGGAAGAAAATTGGTCTATTTAAAAATATCTGACCAAATTTTCTGCGTCTGAGAAAAAAAAACGGAGTTTTTTGTTGCTCTTCCGTTGAAAAATTCAGAAGGATGAGGCAAGAGATAGTTACAATACTACCTAGAATGTCCTGTTTCTCCTTTTGATAAGATTGACTGTGGACCCTGTGATCCCCCTCTGCATCTACAAACACTGATGTAAGGCCCTCCTTTTTTTTAAGGCTTGGGAACATACTGGGGCCATTTGAAGAAGACTGGACATTCTGATCCAATAATAGTATTCTTTGAAAGCTCAGTTTATTGACTTTGATTTCTTCTTGTGAATGCATTTCTGTTGGGATTCTTTGGATTCTTTTTGCTCAACGTTAAAGCCTCAAATCCCTAGATGATTAATAACTGAAGAATTCTTTGACAGCCCAAGACTCAGATTTGTCTGCTAATATTGGAGTCAGTAGAGCACATAAGGATTTAATTCATCATTTTATTTCCAGCTCCAGTACATATAAATCCCAATAATGTATTCCTAGTGCCTCCATGGGAATTGCCATTTGTTCTTTAAGCAGTTCTTGCTTGTCCCTTTGCTTTCATTGTGTTTCTGAGAGTTTTCTCTGGACTATTACCACAGATAGACAGGTTGTGGTGTCCCGTGTGTTCTCTCACTTCTGTTTTTTTCTTTCAGGACATAGTAGTTCTCTGGAGATTTTAGCTAAGTGCCATGCCTTTTAGGTCAATTCTTACAATAATCTGGTGAATGGGAAATGTATTTTTAAATTTGGTTGGGGTCACTACAGGATCAAAGACTTATGGAGACTGTATTGTATAGGCATCACAATGTTGCAGTGTTTTCCCTTTGGAATGTTTGCTACACCATCTCTGTCTGATAAATGAATATAGTGCTTATACTGCAGGGTGTAATAGCTTATTCCACAAGAGCAGATTACACTTTCTATAAATTTCTTTCTTACATTTCTGAAAAACTCTGTTGAATGTTCACGTATTGGCAAATGCCAAATATGCCCGGGGGAATCTGCATTCTGTTTTGGTTTCTTTAAAAAAAAAAAAATACAGTACAATTTCCCTGAAAAAGGAAGGAGCTTATAATACCCTAAAAAAGATGAGGCTTCGGGTTTGTCCACCTTCCTTAACGAGAGTAAATATTACTTAGGTACCTGAGCCTAGATAGATAAACATTTTGTACAAATTAAAATTTCTAATTTCTTTTTCTGTAATCCCAAATACAGTATTTGTTTTATCACTAGCATTAGTCCACTCGTCTCCATGGTGGCTGCTTAATAACATTTAAAGCAATTCTCAATGTGCAGCTGTCCCACTTAGAAACATAGAAACATAGAATTTGACGGTAGATAAGAACCAAAAAGGCCCATCAAGTCTACCCATATTACATGTTACTTTTTCCTTAGGATAGCCTTATGCATGTCCCAGGTATTTTTTGAATTCATTTACAGTCTGTGTTTACCACCTCAAATGGAAGTTTATTCCATGAATCTACCACCCTTTCTGTAAAAAAAATGCTTCCTCGAATTTCTCCTGAATCTGCTACCCTCTAACTTTAGATTGTGACCCTTTGTTTTGGCATTTATTTTTTTGTGAAAAATGCTTTCAGCTTCTATTTTATTAAGTTCCTTCATATATTTGAAGGTTTCTATCATGTCACCTCTTTCCCTTCTATCTTCTAAACTATACATATTTAGATCATAGAGTCATTCTTTGTACGTTTTATATTTTAGACCATGTACCATTTTAGTAGCCCTTCCTGATTGGTTGAACAAAGTGAAACTGATTTATAAATATGTGCTGCAAAAATAATCACAGATAACTTGTTTTCAATGTTTAGAATGTGCACTTTTAAACAAATGTGATTTTTGTACCACTTTGATGTTTCCCATCCCCTTTTGAATATAATATTTCCTTTGATGCAGTTTATAATCTATACCTTTCCCTTTGAGTGACCTTTTTGCGCTCTTGTTTGAATTTTAGAGGAGATGCATGCTGAGATCTGTTACGCCGAGTGTCTCCTGCAGAAGGCTGCCTTGACATTTGTGCAGGTAATGAGAAATTTATCATACGCTGTATATGGACAAGCAATTCCAGATTTCTGCTAATATCAGGATAGAGATAGGACTGAGCATAACAATCGTAAAATAGCATCAGTCAATTTGAATGCTAAAAATCTGCAGTGTGCGTGCAAAGCATTATGGTTTAAATATTGGATAAACCTCAACCTTCAGATTTAGAGCAAGGTTTCCATTAATAGGTTTGGAATTTTAAAAATATCTGCTGCAACACAATTTTATATTTTAATTTCATAATAATATTTTTGTTAGGATAGTAATGGTTTAAATACCCCTTTTGCAAATATATCTTATATTGTGAATTATAAATAAATAAATATATATTTATATTATTCATTCTAAGAATACAATGCTATATACATTATTGGCATCTTGTTATAACACCATAAAGTGTATCTCTAATTTGATATATTACACTGCTTGTTGTTTTTATGGTCACTCAGCTGTTTGCATCAATATGCTGCTGTCGCCATAAATTATCTATAAGGCCACAGGCAGATATTGAAAGCAAAGCACTTAAACAATGAGGTCACTTTTTCCTTTTCATTATCAGTAAAGTTACTTTGCTTTTATGGAAACGAACTGTATGATTCGTATACAAAACACTGTTAATTTGTTATGTGTTCCTTTGCTTTCTGCCACAGATAGACTTTTTTTTTTTTTTTAGCTTCAGTTTCAATATGTTTTTTTAACTAAAGATCTCAATTGGAACTGTCTCTTTGTGTTGTCTTTCTGCTCAGCAATTCAAATTCTAGCCCCAATAAAAATCCTAATTTTTGCACTCTAGAATGCATGGATAGAGAATGCCTGTAAGTCTTGTATTTCTAATTTACTTCTATTATCAAATTTTGCTTTATTCTCTTGGTATCAATTATTGAAGGAGCAGCAATGCACTACTGTTTTCTAACTGAATACATGCGAGAGCCAATGACAATCGAGATTATATATATATATATATATATATATATATATATATATATATATATATATATCCACCAATCAGCAGCTAGAACCTAGATTCTTTACTGCTCATGAGCTTACCTAGATAAACCTTTCAGCAAAGGATAACAAGAGAAGGAAGCAAATTAAATAATAGAAGTAAATTGGAAAGTTGTTTTTAAATTTGCATGCTCTTTCTGAATCATGAATGAAAAAATTGAGGTTTCATGTCCCTTTAATTGTGACTTACGTTTCCTTATATTAAATGTGTTTCACTTTAAGACTTTGTTTTTTTTTTTTTGTATCTTTTTAGGATGAAAACATGATCAATTTTATCAAAGGTGGACTCAAAATTAGGACAAGTTATCAAATATACAAGTATGTTTACTTTTTTTAAAGGTAGTTTAAATTTGGTTTATTTTACATGTTGTTGCACATTTAATTGTGTTGTTTATTTTCGTTTTTTTTTTTTAATATTAAGGGAATGTCACCAACTTCTACATTCAGCGACGACCCTGGACAATAAATTCCCCAGTGAAACATACCATCAGTTTGAAGGGGGCGTAAAACTTGGTATAGGAGCCTTTAATTTGGTGAGAGATTATTTTAAGAAACATTTAAAATTAAACAAATGCTAGATATAAAGAAGCATTCAAAGAAAAGATTAGTAAGAGAATAACATGTAGATGTATTTTTTTAAAGTTTCATTAGCTGTTTAAATATTGACAAAATAAGTGTAACATTTTAGTGTCTATAAAGCAATGGGAGCTGCCATGTTGTAACTTAGGTTACCTTCTCTGCTGTGGCTAATTAGGGACAGTTAAAAATAGGTCGCTAGAGTGTGCAGCCAATGGCTATGTGGAATAGTGTGCAGCCAATGGCTGTGTGGAATATAGCAGTGTTCTGCACTTCCATTTCTAAGAAGAACTGAAAAGCTCACCATTTCCGAATGGAATTACAGGAAAAGAGGGCAAAGCATATTGCCAGGGCCAGACTGGAAAATCAGACCGGCCCTGAAAATTTGTATAGACCAGCCCTGCCCCACTCCAGCCCAGCCCAGCCCCGCTCCACTCCAGCCCAGCCCCGCCCCCCTCCAAAACTTCTTTAGTTCTCTGATAGACGATTTGATAAAATACTATCGTTTTCACAAACAACAAATATACTTTATTAAGTGATACTAAGTTAATATAGCAAAGCTCAACAATGTTATAATGGCTGACTGTGTACACGACAGATAATAACAGTAGTAGAATGTAGATCTTACCTTGTACTTCATGTTTGCAGGCTCTTCTTTTATGAGTTTTCTTTACAATTATGTATCTAGCAATGAAAAGTACTGATTGTTCAAACCGCTTTAGAATGTTCAGAGATAAGTCTCCCAATAAAATAAATGAGAACAAGAGCTGAGCTTCCAGCAGGAGACTGAGGTTCTGCCCATAGGAGACAACACTGGAATCCACAGTAATTTGCACACATTACATTTTCTTTGTCACTGCTATTGCTTGCAGCTCCCCAGCTCATCTACACCCTCCTCCCAGAGCAGTTAAGCAGAACATCACTTCTCATGCCCCACGGACCCTCCTTGGCACCACCTGATCCTGTGCTATAATTGAATTGTGGTTGTTTCCCTGACAGCCGCTGCTGCCCTTGGCGCTGCTAATTGGGAAGAGACTGAGCGAGCTGGGTTACACACTACAGAGAAAGTCAGTCACAAGAAGGATCGGGTGCGATAAAAAATTATTTATGAATGAGCCACACCGCTACCACTACCTGGGCAGAACTTAGCACACATCTAAGAATAGAGAGAGTTCCAAAAGCTTGCTGCATACATACTTAGCAGAGCGGCCACATGATTATGTGCACCAAATCCCATTCAAACTGCAGGAATGTGATTGGGTGAAAATGCCAGTGATGTAAGCGGTAAGCAGGAACCAATAGGAAGTCAGATTTTGTCCCTTGAGTCAATGCGGGACAGACGGCACTCTCAGTGGGACAGCAAGACTTACATGTCATGATGTAGTGATCTGAATTTGGCAAATGCTTATGCCTGAATCAGTTGCTAGGCTGACTTTCACTGAGCCTGTCAGTCTGTGCTGTGCATGCTGCTTGCTGGCGGTTTTGCTGCTGCGCTCCCTCACAAGTGAGTCAGAACTTCTCTAGTCTCTGTCTCCACACAATGTCTGCAGCTGCCCGGCCCCAGCCTCTGCCGGCCCTGCGGCCCACCAGGAATTTTCACGGTGTCCCGGCAGCCCAATCCGGGACTGCATATTGCAGAGGTTTTTTTTTTATATACAAGATTTATCATTTTATATTACTATCACAAAGTGTTTAATGTCCCTTTACTTATGTTACTTGTGAGATCACATTGTGTGGTTTAACTGTATATTCAGGGACATGCCATTTCATAATATAATGAAATAATTTTCTTTCATATAGGTGATAAGAGTCCACGATGCATTATTCCTGAGAATTACCTTTCCTGCCACTAGGAGGAAGCAAATATTCCCAAACCACAGAGCTCTATATAAACCCTCCCACCTCTATGGTAATCAATCTTGTCTTTGCCTCCGCTGGAAGTAGGTAAAGAATGAAGATGTGCAAAATTGTTTTTTATTTTAGGGTTTCCTGGTTATGACCCTGAAGTTCCCCTCTTCAGTACTGACTTAGTCATGAGGGACATATTTGGTGTATTAGACATTAAGCTTAAAAGGATAAAGATATTCTTTTCTGACATTTAGTGCAGGAAACTTCCTTTGCACTTATTTGTCTTTAATTTCTTACTCCAGGATAGGCTTGAACTTTCTACCGATAACGTTCTCAGTACTAGGTTATAAGCTTTTGAGGTAAGTTTATGTTTAGGGGGCTCCATCAGGAATACCATTTGCCAGCTTATTAGTGCTAGCATCATTAGCACATATACTTGAGCTCAGAGGGATATTTTATATTTTTCATATACTGTATATGTATGTTACTTTCTTTCCTAAAATATGGTGAGTCCACAGAATAATCAATTACTAGTGGGAATATCACTCCTGGCAAGCAAGGAGGCAAAGAGCACCACAGCAAATCTGCTATATATGTCACTTCCCCTACCTATAACCCCCAGTCATTCTCTTTGCCTCTGTTCATGAAGGAGGTGATGTTTTTGGTGTCTGAAGAAAATTGAACTTCAATCAAGATTTTATTCTTTTGAATGCCGGAGTAGGTTTACTCTGACTTCCTCTCAAGACTGGGTGTAGCCGTACTCCACGTTAGTCTCTTCAGTAGGGCAGTGGTGGCTTTAAAGCAGTTAGGAACTTGTGAGGTGGGCTTTACTGCCTTTTTCTAACATGTTGCTGCCCTAGTATAGAAAGCCTGAGTAAGTTTACTCTGTCTTTCTGTTTTCACAGACCTCTGTAAGGATTTGGCATCCTTCCACGTTGTGTGAGCGGTCCTCCTGCCGGACGGCTAGATGCAAGTAAGTGCCTGTCTTCTGGGGCTAGGAGGCTGGCACTTTAGAGCCATTGAAAATATTTTGAACTCTCTGCTATTTATTGATGGGACTCAAATAATCCTGAGTAGGGATTAAGGCAGAAGGCAGGCACTCTTACGCATGTGACAGGAGTAATTTAACTCCATGAATAGGAAGGGCTTAATTTCTTATTGGGCTTTAGTTTATTAGAGGCACAATATATACATTTGTTCTCTCTGAGTCGTATTCTAGTTTATTTATAACCGGAAGAGATGATTCAGTTATTGTTAATGCCTCCATAGCCTAAGGGTCTTGTGAAGTAGAGCCTCTGCATCGATACCTTCATTTATGGGCTTTATGGGTTTGCATTTACTTTTTGCGCTATTCGCATTTGCTTATTGCAGACTCTGTTATTCTGTTGGCTGGGAAGCACACACTTTTGGTTAATGGCGCAGCTTCTCACAGCTTGGTCAGCTCCTCCCTCTTCTTCTCCAGAGCGGCAACGACCGCGTCTGTCTGTACATACAGCACGTAGTTTTCTGTTTAGATCTGTTACGGCTGTTGTCGTGTAGCCAGCCGTCTTGATCTTTCTTAAAACCTTTTTGTGTTATATGGGGGAGAAGAGGGAGAATATATTAGCTCATTATATTCTTTCTAATTAAAGAGCCAGTGTGTTTTTTCTTTTTGAGACAGATTCATTTAAAGAGACAGTACTACTTTAAATGTATTATCTTTATTGCAATGTTTTGTAGATTCAGCTTCCTGGTGGGTTTAGTCCCTTTTGGGGGCTATATCAGGTTTCTGTTTATTGCAACACAATGTTTATGTGAAAATCATATACTATCCAAACAATATGAGTGTGCTCTCCATTTAAAAAAAGCTGTTCTTCAAGTAGCAGTTTACAGGAGAGCAATCATCTCTGCATAATCTGTGACTGTTATAACGCTTCTTAAATTAACTTTAATTTACTGTTTTTTTAAAGAGACAGTCTCGTTTTCATTATAATATTTAGATATTAAAATATTTTTTTTTAAAAATGGCAGAGAATTCTGTTTGGTTTTTGACACTAATATTGTTTACAAATATACAATTATGCATGTTCTTGTTCCGTTAAGTTTCCTGAAATATGGATAACGCGTGGCCTCTGAACCCAATGTCTCCCAGGATGATGCTGTGTAGGTAATTCCACAGTTTTTTCCTTTCACGTGCCTAGCCTTTATGGCGTCACCTGCTGTGTCCTGCGGTTCCTCATTATCTCCTGGAGGATTTGTTTGCTGCAGAATCTGCTGCTCAGTTATCTTTTGGTAATCTTTAGCATTATATGCTTTTCCTTTTTTCAGGGGGAAAATCACAGGGAGGAATATTAGATATTCAGATAGGTTTTCTGTACTGCCTGCTGCTACTCTGTTTGCCTTCCTCGTAGGTCTGATGAGGAGGATACATCAGAAGCATCTGAGGATAAATTCTCAGATGTGGACAGTATAATTCCTTCATCTGTTGCAGAAGTTGTATCCTTCAGATTTCAGCCTGGAGTGTGTGATTAAAGAAGGTTTTTGGCTGCCTTGGAGCGACTCTGATTCGTCTGTCGTTGTCGATTCCTAAAGGATCTAGTGAATTTTATAGATATTAGGAAAATCGTGCTCTCAGGAATGGGAGTGCTACTCTTAGAGTTTTTCTTCGTCTCCTGTCCTTAAGAGGACGTTTCCTGTCAATTAAATGTAGGTTTATTTCGAAATTTGATATTACCACTGTGTCAAGTGCAGCATCTTATTGGTGCAACACCTTATTTGTTCCAATAGGTAGTGACTCCTTTAAGGAGGAGATCCTGAATTGAATTAAGGCTCTAGCCAATTTCTTTATTTCTGATGCTACCATGCTAGTTTTTTAGCAGGGAGCCAAGATATCTAACTTAGCCGAGCTAGCCTGCAGGGCTTTGTGGCTATATGCAAACAAAAGGAAACCTGCACAGCGGAGCGCTCATAACTATCCCACTCAACTATGATGTTCCATAACAGCTCAATGGAGAGAGGGCGGGAACACACTGCCCTTTTGTGCTGTGGTTAAGACAAAGGCTGCTTTCCAGACGTGACCGCTTCACATGCCAAAAAATAACATAGAAGTCCAACAAAGAATAGAAAAATCACACTTCCAGTAGATAAAATTCAAGGAAATTTTTTTATTTTAATTACAAAAATAAAAACATGGGTCAGTTTAAAATATATAATTCCAGAATGAAATGTAGGTACACAGCGTATCAGACGCGTTACGTGCACATGCCACGTGCACGAAACGCGCCTGCTACACTGTGTACCTACATATAATTCTGGAATGATATATTTTAATGTTTTTAATATTTTTGTTTTTGTAATTAAAATAAAAAAAAAATTCCTTGAATTATATCTACTGGAAGACTCAGGGCGCTTTTTCTATTCTTTGTTGGATTGCTTTTTTCTGGCTATATCATGGTCAGTTGATTTTTCCAAGCTTCTGGTGTTTTCTTACAAGGGTAAGACCTTGTTTGGCCGGATCTGACAGGCTTATTCCTGTTGGACTTAAAAATCCAAAGAACATATGTCCATGTGGGTTTGCACCCCACTTGTGGTACCATTTTAAGGATTTTCTCCCACAAGACGAGAAGGTGGTGAATCTATCTTTCTTCATTCATGGATATGAGATGTCCCAGATAGGCTGTGGGCATAGCATCTCAGGGTTGCTACATGATAGTCATTCTTTCCTTTCCTGAGGCAGGTTCCTTCTCTCAGATTTATTGGCACCAGATATCAGTGAGATTATTGGTAGTGCGTTTGGAACTTATATCCCGTGTGAGGGATTGTTCCAGTTCTTATATGAGTGCAGGATCTGGAATTTTTATCTTTTAGTGGACCTTAAGTGCCTCAACAAGTTGTGTCCCAGGATCAACTCTGGGCACTGGCGTGATAAGCACTCCCTTCTGCTCATGATGACCATAGTCCTGAAGGATTCTGAGCTTGACTTTTCTGTCAATCACTTTCAGTTGATTAGTCCCTTATTCAGCTGCTCATGGAATTTAGGGAGCTTTTGGTTATCTAAAGCTCCTGGTTCTAAATACTCTTCCCTTTGGCCTTGCCATGGCTCTCAGAGGGAGCTATATTGGATGTCAAAATGGTTCAGGCGCCATTTTTTTCAACAAGTAAACTCTCTGAGACCTTGTTATCTTTTTTTCGTTCCTCGGATGGAAGTAAATCTGAAATTGAGTTCCCTTATTTCAGCTACAGGGGTAGTTTGCTTAGGGACCTTATTAGTTTCTCTTCCTTTGAAAATATTTTTGTCAGAGATCAGACTCTGTTTGGCCTTCCAGTGGTTCAATGTATGGAGGTAATGGTCAAATGATTGCCTTATTGGACATCATTTCTTTGATTGATTCCATCTGTGAATCTACAGACCCTGTCTTGGAGGATCGATCTGGATCTGTCGACTCAAGGTTTTTTTCTGTGGCTCGGAGGGGAGTTAGTGGTAAAGCACTCGCTTAGCTCATGAGAGGTAGCGAGTTCATTGCCCTCATTTTTCAGAATCTTTTTGTTTTTTTCTCAGGAGCATCTGTCTTGGAACAAATCTTCCGAAGACCTTACTGAGTAATAGTGACCACGGACGCTAGCCCTTTGGGTTGGTGAGACTTTGGACTTGGGAGGCGTCTATTCGCCCCATATCTTTCTTTGAGTGAGCCTTATCTTTAATGCTCTGATTGCTTGGCTTCGGTCACTTTATCTACTGGTCAGGTTTTAATTGAACATTTTTCATCTCAGTGGTTACATTAACTGCCTGAGAGGAACCTGGAGTTCCTGTGACCTGATTGGCATGGATGTTCGGTGGGCAGACGTTAATTTTTGTTGCTTATCCATTTTTCACTTTTTTAGAGTGAATTCCGGGAGCGGAGAGTTCCTCGGGCCGCTCTAATAAATGCCCTGGCGGTTCTTTCTGTTTCTTCTGGTTGCTTTTCTTCTATGAGTCATCCCTTGTATTATTCAGGAGAGAGTGTAGGTAATGCTAATAGTCACCTTTTACCTTGGAGACTTCCACCAAGGAGAGATCTTCTACTTCAGGGTCCCTTCCTTAATCCAAATCTGGTTTGCTCTGAAGCTGACTGCTTGGAGATTGAACGCTTATTTTTGTGTAAGCGTGGTCTTTTCAGGGTCGGTCATCGAGACGTTGATCCAGGCTTGTAAGCCTGTGACTCGTATGATCTACCATAAGATTTGGTGTAAATATTGTGTGGTGTGAATCTAAGGGATTCTCCTGAAGTAGATTCAGGATTCCTAGGGTCAGATTTCGGAATTGTCTATTTTGTTGCATAAGCGTTTGGTGGATGTGCCAGATGTGCAATCGTTTGTCAGGCCTTGGTCAGGACCCGGCCTGTGTTTACACCGGTTACTCCTCTCTGGAGTCTTAATCTTGTTCTTAAGGTTTATCAGTAGACTCCGTTTGAGCCTATGCATTCCTTAGATATTAAGTTCTAATTTTGGAAGGTTTTGTGGCTATCCTCTACTCGGAGAGTTTCAAAACTCTGAGCTACAGTGTGATTCCCCTTATCTTTCATTTTGATAACGTGGTTTTGCGTACTAGGTTGGGTTTCTTGCCTAAAGTTGTTTCATTCCTGAATATATTCAGGAAATAGTTGATCCTTCTTTGTTTATAACCTAGATGTTGTTTGTGTGCTGAAATTCTTTCTGCAGGTGACTAAGGACTGTTGTCAGTCCTCTGCCTTATATGTTTGTTTTCTGGGAAACGCAAAGTTCAGAAAGCTTCGGATACTTTGCTTTCATTTGACTGAAGAGTGTTATCCGTTTGACCGTGAGACTGCTGGACAGCAATCTCCTGAGGAAATCACAGCTCATTTCATTAGGGCTGTCTCTTCTATCTGGGCTTTCAAGAATGAAGGTTCTGTGAAACAGATTTGCAGGGTTGCAACTTGGTCATCTTTGCTTACTCTTTCTTAATTCTTTAAGTTTGATACTTTTGCCTTGGCTGAGGCCTCTTTTGGGAAAAGGTTGTTCAAGCTGTGGTGCCTTCTGTTTAGGTTACCTGTATTGCCCCTCCCTAATCATCTGTGTCCTCTAGCTTGGGTATTGGTTCCCACTAGTAATTGATGATTCAGTGGACTCACCATATCTTAGGAAAGAAAACATAATTTATGCTTACCTGATAAATTTATTTCCGGATATGGTAAGTCCACGGCCCACCCTTTATTTTAAGACCGTTATTTTTAGCTAAAATCTCAGGCACCTTTACACCGTTGTTTTATCTTCTTTTCCATTTCCCTTCAGCTGAATGACTGGGGGTTATGGGTAAGGGAAGTGACATATATAGCAGCTTTGCTGTGGTGTTCTTTGCCTCCTCCTGCTGGCCAGGAGTGATATTCCCACTAGTAATTGATGATTCTGTGGACTCACCATATCCGGAAATAAATAAATTTATCAGGTAAGCATAAATTATGTCTTTTTTTAGCGCATTTTTTGGCTTTTAGTGAGCATGTTTGCATGCGCACATGCATGAGACAGGTGCATTTTTGTTTCTATAGGTATCCTGGATGCTGTGATCACTGCTTTTAGTAGCAGTTGGGCTGCTGGGTGGTTGGTGTGGGTTCCTCTCTCCTTTTGAGCTCTGTATTTACCATGGATCACACTGATTCTTTGCCAGCTGGGTCTAATCCAGAATTCATATCATTTATAATTTTGTTTTAGCAAACAGGCTGAGGTTCTCCCTCCTGCTCAATTATGTAATGCTTGTCATCAAAAATGTGTGCATAGTAACCAACCTACTGCATCTTTGGCTTCTAAAGGGATTGTCTCTCGTTCTGTCCTTTACATGAACAATTGGACCCCCTTCATTATCTGAGGGAGTACATATAAAGTCCTCTATCACAGATCTGATGGATGCCCCCCCCCCCCCATGTAAAAGGAAAGGTCAGTGTCTGATTTGCCTTCTACTAATGCTGGTATTCCTGAATCTCATTGTGAGTCATTTATGTCTGAGGGGGAAGTGTTATCTGATGATCAGGGAGTTTTCCATCAAGACTGAGGTCTGCTCTTTGCTTTAGAGGTTTCAGATGATATCTATTCTGGGGAAACTTCTATCTATTCTATCTATTCTGGGGATACTTTATTTTAAATGTTTTTTTCCTGTTCCTATGGCTGTGTCTAAACTTTGGGCTAAAGATTGGCTTAAGTCTTTAAGAATTTTAAGTCCTTTTCCCATGTATCCTTTTCAGTCTAAGTATGATCATTTTTATAATGTCCCTAAAGTGGATGATGCTATTTCAGCCTTAGCTTAAAAAATTCCTACTCCTATGGAAAATAGTTTTTCTTTTAAAGACAAATTAGATAGGGAGCTTGCAGAATCTCATGTCAACCTACTGTTATTTCGTCAGCTTCATGGTTGGAAAATAAATTTGCCAAAGAGTTCTTTGATTTCTCAGACAAAGGTAATTATTTTGGGATTTCAAATAGATTCAGTCTCCATGAGACTGTCTTTAACTGAGGCAAGGATGTCAAAATAGTTTGCCAGTCTGATTCTTCAGGCTCAGCCATTTCCCTCGGTAGCTTTCTGTATAGAAGTAATAGGTTTAATGGTGGCAGCATCAGATGCAATGCCTTATGCCCGCCTGCATATGAGGCCTCTTCAGCTCTTTACATGCTGAATCAGTGGAACAGGGATCTACCCCACAAGTCTGTCTGGCTGGTGTGCAGTATGGGGTTCTTTTCTTCCTCAGGGAGTTTGGGCATCCTAATAGGCGACGTTGCCTATAAATATTTTGGTACTATGAGCAATTCACAAGTCTCTTCTCTTTTGGCCCCAGGTGAGGATAGAATCTTTCCTTCAGTTTTAGTCAGACAATGTCACAGCTGTGGCATTTATCAATCACCAGGGGGGAACCAGAAGTTACCTGGCAATGAAAGAAGTTCAGAAAAAAATCTGGATTGGGCAGAAATCCATCATTGTCCTGATAAAAGAATTATTTAGTGAGACTTCTTTATAATTTTGATTTTGTCAGGGCTTTGAAATAATATCTTGAGGTTACTTTAGATTTCAGACAAACTCCTGATTTGTTTGTTAATTTTTCAGGTAAGCGCAAGGGGCAGAAGGCGTCTATTGCTTTGGCTTCTTGGATTAAGAAATTAATCCATATGTTTTATGTAGAAGCAGGTAAGATTCGTCCTAAGCATATCACGGCTCATTCTACTCTCTCTGTAGCCTCTTCCTGGGCATTCTAGAATGAAGCTTCTGTGGAACAAATTTGCAAGGCAGCTACTTGGTCATCCTTGTGTACATTTTCTAAATTCTACCGTTTCAATGTTTTTTTGCTACTTCTGAAGCTGTTTTTAGTAGGAAAGTGTTGCAGGCAGTTGTTTCTATCTAGGACTCAGTTTTTGGGTGTTTTTTCTTATGATTTAAAAGGATCTAATATTTTTTTTTGCTCTATTTCATTCTCACCTCTGTCAGCTTAGTTATACATTAGACTGATTACCATAAATGTGAGAGGGTTTATATAGAGCTCTGAGGTTTGGGAATCTTTGCCTCCTCCTAGTGGCAAGAAAGGTAATTCCCAGGAGTAATTGATCGTGGATTCTTATCACCATGAAAAAAAGGAATTTCAGGTAAGATATATATTATTATTTTTTTTACCTTTCTATTCCTTTAACTTGCTGTCACGTGTATGTATTCTCTCTTGTTACTCTGATTACTGATCATTCCCATTGTTTCACATTTACCAAACAGTAAAGTGGATATGAGGAAAGTAAAATTGTTGAAGGGTTGAAGCTAATTTTTTTTTTTTTTTTTTTTTTAAACGTTCATCTTCAAATAGGCTTAGCCGAATATCTTATTTACATGAAATTGATTTGTCTTTTTTTTTGTTTGTTTCTGCAGATGTTGTCCCTTTTACCTTCAAGAATTCTTAGACTGCTGGAATTCATTGGATTTTCTGGCAACAGGGTGATTATTTTTTTTTTTTTTAAACAAATATATTTAGTAGTTCTTCATAATTTATATGATCAGCTATAGCCTTTAATAAAGTTAACATTTTGCAATATATTTGAGGACAGTCTTGAACTGTTACTTCCCTATAGCTTTATTTATACATACAAAACCCAGATTTTTTCTTTTTTGATTTAGAAAGAGCATGCAATTTTATACAACTTTCCAATTTATTAATTTTATCTAATTTGCTTCATTCTCTTGATATCCTTTGTTGAAAAGTATATCTAATTAGGCTCAGTAGCTGTTGATTGGTGGCTGCAGATAGATGCCTCATGTGATTGGCAAATACATTCTACAACAGGATATCTGAAGAATGAACCAAATCCAATAATAGAAGTAAATTTGAATGTTGTTTAAAATTGTATCCACTATCTGAATCATGAAATATTTCTTAGGGGTTTTTATGTCCCTTTAAGGGTAATAAACAGCAACTCTCACTTTGTTCTATCAATTTTCTTCTTGGTGTTTTGTAGTAGAAACAGACAAATAAAAAACCTACATTTTTAAATCATAATAGAAAATAAGCTAATATTAAAGTGAATGTAAATTTTGATGTTTAAGTGCCCGGTTTTTTAAACTTTGATTAAAAACAGGGGCACTTTAATTCATCAAAATTTACATTTCACTCCTGTTGTGACAAAAAACTTACCTTTTTAAACTTCACAGCAGCTGCTGCTTCCTCCGGTCTCACAAGCCATTTCTGATGTCAGAAATGATTGATAGGTCATCCTCCAATCACAGATTCCCCCCCGGGGGATTCAGTGTCTGATTCACTGCTGTGATTGGAGGAAGCCAGATACCTCATTTTAGACCCAGGAAGAGGCTTTGAAACAGGTGGAGGAAGCTGGAGCTGCTGTGAAGATTAAAAAGTAAGTTTATTTTCACAACAGGAGTGAACTGAAAATATTGATGAATTAAAGTGCCCCTGTTTTTAATCAAAGTTTTAAAAACCGGGCACTTTAGCATCAAAATTTACATTCACTTTAATAAATTGTATAGATTACAACAAAAACAATTGTAAAAGAAACACCAGGGCCTTATTGACACAAGTTAATACTTGAACTAAATGTTTGCAAGTTATGGCATCAAACGTGTCAAGTATAAATGAGATTCCATTGCTAATATTAGAATGCAACATTTGCTTAACAAATAATGCAAGTCCGTTGCAATGCTCTGTTATGAGGATACCAACTTGTACAATAAGCAGTCGTTTTACCACCAAGTAAATGTAGTAAAAAATATATATATTTTAGCATATTCTAATTTATCCATAATTGATATTATGATTTGGCTTCTGTGATCCCACAGTTTGTATGTCAGCATTTCACAGTTGATAGGCAACACTAAATATCCTGCATCATGTAGATGGTTTAACATTCTCTTAAAAATAATATCTTCAGTTCACATTCATCATATGGAAGTATGTTTTATTGCAATTTAGTTATAATTTATCCATATTATCTGTATTGCAAATCCATTTTAAACAGAAATATTAACATGGTCTAATGCAACTAATTCATAGACGGGGGTGAAAATATCACTATAGTTTACTAGTCAGGGGTTAAAATTTACTAGCTCAGAGTGTACAAAATTACTAGTCTACTCGGGGAATCCAATTTTTTACCTATCCAGTGCAATTTCTTGTCTGGGATTAGTGGACATTTCAGGTCCTGATAAAGAGCTTATTCTTTCACATTTGGTTTGCCTTTGTAAAGTTAAGAACACAATTTTTCTACAAAAATATTGATTGAGTTAAATGTAGAATCCTAAATAATGATGGTTAAAGGACCATTTATATGGTGCAGAACTGCATTATCAACAAACGTATAATAAACCACAATGCAATAGCACTAACTCAGAATTTCAAAAGAGCAGTAGATTTTTTTTTTCTGACAAATTTAAAAATCCTTCCATTTGCCTGTGTCATGTGACAGCCATAATCAGATCACAGCCGCACGTGTATACTTTCTGAAATAACACATTCTTGTTCTGTTTTTATATCTTTTAGGAGTTGGGTCTTTCTCAGCTACGGGAAGGGGCAAATGGGACAAGTATAAGAGCAGTACTGTGTGTGCTCACCCTCTTGTTCTACCATACCTACATCTCTCTAATCCTTGGTATGATGTGCTCCTATTGTGAATTCTGCTTCTGTGAAATATTAACTGTATTTTATATATCTTTATCTATCTATTATATATATATAAATATAAAATGAATGTGTATACATGTGTGAGGTTTATGTTGCGGTTTCTTAGCATTAATAATAAAATTAGATACTCTGAATAATCATAAATGTTACACAGATTCATAGACAGTTGTGAGGTTTCCAAGGTACCTCGTTGTTAAAGTGAAGGTCCATTTTGATGAATTAGTGTCGGTTTTTAATAAACCTATTAAAAACAAGGGCACTTTAATTCATCGAAATTGACATTTCACTGTTTACTTCAAAAACTTACCTTTTAATCCTGGCAGCTGCTTCAGCACTTCCTCCGCCCGTCACAAGCCGTCTTCGCGGGTCCAAAATGAGGAAGCCTGATTCGTCATTTCTGACGTCTGCAGAGGTTTCCGACAGCTGGGGGAATCGCTAGAGCTGCTGCAAGGATTAAAAGGTACGTTTTTGAAGTAAACAGTGAAATGTCAATTTTGATGAATTAAAGTGCCCTTGTTTTTAATAGGTTTATTAAAAACCGGCACTAATTCATCAAAATGGACCTTCACTTTAAGGCGAGATCATGCTTGAAATTCATTGAGCATTAATTCACCTATTTTTCTCAGAATTACATTAGTGGGTGTTCCGACCTTTAACTACTTTAGTCACATGAGGTGCCAAATCTTGCACATCAAACAAGAACAAACTGGAAAAACCAAGATTACTACTGCTACACGTTGGAAACATGCTAGCAAAAAAGGTTTAAAATTCTATAATGTTTATGCATCGGCTTTCTTGTGGTAATGTAGTCTTGCTCAGTAGAACGAAAGATGCCACCAGGGACTGGCCATGGGCGTTCCGGTGCATTCTAGAGGCGTGGTGGGATTTTTCCAGCAAATGGAATTTATAAAGAATGTATTGCCCTGTGAAATATCTTATCACAGTCTTGTCTTGCTATTTCAAAGCTAAGGAGGTTGTTTTATGTACACGGTAGAGTGGAATGTTTTATAGAGCTTTTTCTTTTAATTTGTTAGTTCTATAAGGTTTTGAAAGCATTTTTGTGATGCTAATGTCCTTCTCAGTGGGACTTGTACTATGTGGCGAAATGAATTAATTACAAGATGGTTATGCTTCCATTGATTATAAACAAACTTATCTTGCAGCTGTGATGAGGGGCAGGTGGAGATCTGTATGAATTCTGCAATTTATGAGTTTTAAGACAAGCTTTTCCCCTCAGGATATTAGCTTCACAAAAATGTTTTATGGAATCCAGGCCTTTGAATTTGACACTTTTCATGATCTGATACGGTTTTCTTTTTTTCTTAAAGGGACTGTCTACTCCAGAATATTTATTGTTTAAAAAAATAGATAATCTCTTTATTTACCCATTCCTTAGTTTTGCATAACCAACACGGTTATATAATATACTTTTTTTACCTCTGTGATTACCTTGTATCTAAGCTTCTGCAGACTGCCCCCTTATTTCAATTCTTTTGTCAGACTTGCATTTTAGCTAATCAGTGCCTTCTCATATGTAACTCCACGGGCGTGAGCACAATGTTATCTATATGGCACACATGAACTAACGCCCTACTAGCTGTGAAAAACTGTCAAATGCATTCAGAATAGGAGGCGGCCTTCAAGGGCTTAGTTGAAAGCTAAACCTAGGTAGACACATATGCTAATTTCTAAGAATACTAAGAGAACAATGCAAATTTGATAATAAAAGTGAATTTGAAAGTTGTTTAAAATGACATGCCCAATCTGAATCATGAAGGTTTAATTTTGAGTAGACTGTACTTTTAACCCTTTCATGATCAGAGCACTTTTCCATTTGTTCATAGTTGCCAACATTTGAAAAAAAAATTCAGGGACACTTTCCAGCTATCAATTACCTGCATGACAATTTTTACCACACCCCCTGCCCTAAAGTCCCGCCCACTTTACAGGGAATATGCACTACAGCCAGTAGGAGACCTGCGCCAGGTTTCTATATTTTTAGTGCTTATTAGAAGATCACTATTATAGTTGTTGCTGATCAAAAGATTAATTTCTCTATTAACAGAAAGTAGTTTAGATTTTGACCATTATCTTTACACCTGATTTATTCTTTTTCAAAATGATTTTTTAAGTTCTAAGATTTCAATAGATCTGTATATATCTTATTTTACTTTAAAATTACAATGGTGCCTTGCACAGATAAAAGAAAATATCTACTGTTGCTTATTTAATCTTAAAAATTAACCCATAACAACCTAAAAGTATTAATACAGTGCAAACTTAGTTTAAACTGGACAGTAGAAGGTAGACAGTGCTGCAGAAAGATTCACACTATATAATGCATTTATAATGAAATTGAAATAAAGGATTTGGCTGATTAAACTGTGAACCGTGTGCAATTTAGATGAATAAAAGGAAACAGGAAGGAAAGATCATGAAAGATAAATACAAAACTACTTGACTAACCTAAGCAGATCTGCTTTCCCAGAGCTAACTACTGAAATGTCACACAGCTTGCAGGACTCAGCTGTGACCAAACAGTGACAAAGGGAGTGGGCAGGACACAATAGTGCAATACTGATAAACCCCCAAAGCTCAGACCAATCTCACTGTCCTCTAAACTGAGTTCCACCATAACAGTTATTCACTCACCTCACTACAGCTGCTAAATACCCTGCACAAACAAATCCTACCAAGCAATTTCACATTAGGTTTCCAAGGTGATTGATTAATTCTCTATCAGGCTTACCACAAGATCATCTGTGTGATGCCTGTGTTAGAGCTGAATCAGAAGCAGGGAAGTTATCCCCATGGCAAACACCAACAAGCAGGCTGCAGCTACCATTCAGTTCCTGCTATGCTTCTTTACATTACTGACAGTGACACCTGCTGGCGGAACTCGGAAATGCAGCAAAACCATTTTTTTTTTTTTTATAATAACATGAGGAAGAGTGCAGGGACAGTCCGGGACATTTAAATGACAGGGACAGGGTCCCAAATTCCGGGTCTGTCCCGGAAAAAAACGGGACTGTTGGCAACTATGTTTGTTGAATGTCTGGGACCAGGGCTACTTTTGCATTTCTGCTGTGTTTGTGTTTAGCTGTAATCTTCCTCTTACTCATTTACTGTACCCACACATATTATATACAATTTTTCTCGTCATTAAATGGCCTTTCTAAAGATACCATTATTTTCATCATATCTTATAATTTTCTATTTAAAAAAATTATAAAATAGGATGAAAAAAATGAAAAAAACACACTTTTGCTAACTTTGACCTCCAAAATCTGTTACACATCTACAACCACCAAAAAACACCCATGCCCAATAGTTTCTAAATTTTGTCCTGAGTTTAGAAATAACCAATGTTTACATGTTGTTTGCTTTTTTGCAAGTTATAGGGCAAAAAGTACAAGTAGCACTTTGCTATTTCCAAACAATTTTCAAAAGCAAATTCAAAATTAGCGATCGTTTTATTGGAACACTGTTATCTGTCAGGAATCCCTGAATAACCCTTCACATGTATATATTTTTTAAAAGAAGACAACCTAAGGTATTCAACTTGGGGTATTTTGAGACTCTTCATGCAACCATTTTACCACAAATGTATGCTAAAGTTTGAAGAAGAAGATAAAAAGTGGTGATTTTTTGACAATATAGCAATTTAAGAATACATTTACTGAGAACGTTAAGGGTTACTGCCAAATAACACCCCAATATGTCTTTAGCAACATCTCATGAGTACAGTGATACCACCCATGAATAGGTATGTCATGTTTTCAGTGGGCTAAAAGACCTTATTTTTAGGGGGCGCATTCCAGTTTTCCAACTTGGAATTTTCACATCTGTCATCATACACCCATGTCCTATTTGGGACATTTCTGAAGCCGGCCAATGTAATTACCCCCATCAAACCATATATTTTTGAAAAGTAGACACCCTAGGGTATTTGAAATGCTGGTATTTTAACACTTTCCATGCACTAATTCAACCACTAGTCTTTGTCAAACTATTGGGTAGTCATTTTTTTGTTATTTTTCACACACATTGTACTTTAGGCATGGATTATCAGTTCCTGTTATGTGTTACTACCAAAGAAGACCAATATGTGTTCACCAACATCTCCTGAGTACAGTGATACCACCTATGCATAGGTTTGTTGGCTTGTTTAGGGGGTGCAATGCCAAACGTCTGACATGTGTTTGATTTTTTTTTCACATTTAACATATCTTCTTTGCCTATTGTCTTTTTGGGGGCCTTTTTACATACCCCAATTTATTTGCTTGCCATGAAAGTGTATATTTTTGAAAAGTTGACACCCCAATGTATTATATAAGGAGTGCTTTGATGCAACCGTTTTGGAGAAAGTGTATGATGGTAATTTTTCAATTTTCATTTTTACACACACATTGCTTTTTGACTATGATTTGGGAGAGCTTGTTGTAAGTTATTGCAAGAAAACCCTCCAAGTTGTTTTCTGCAAGACCCCCTGAATACACCCATGCCCCCCATGCATAGGTTTGACAGGGGTTTTGGTAAAATACAGCACCAATTTTAGAACTTATAAAAAAATAGAACAGTGAAATGTAAAACTCTGGCACAGTAAAAGTAAAAAACAAAAACAAACAAACAAACTCAGTAACAGTAAACATAACCACCCCCCCACCCAAATAAAAAACACAACGGCAAATGTAAAAAAATTTTTTTTTTTACCAGTGTGCGATACCGCTTGAAGCAGTCCCCAATGCAGAGTCCAGGCTGTCCAGGGCAATCAGGACAGTAAAAGGTGGTGTCCCTTCTCTGCCCCCTATTGAGGTTTCTGCTTTGCTGGAGCTGAAACTGGGGGTTTGCTTTTTTGAACAACAAAAAAGCGTTGTGGGTTGCAATGTGCATTTAAGTTGCAACCTTTTTGTACCAGGCCGTTGTCCTCTGCATAATTAGGTAGGGCTGCAGCAGCTGATCTGCCAGATCAACCCCACCCATATACCGGTTATAAGCCTTGATGCACACTGGCTTCCTTATGCTCTCAGCTCTGCCACGTACAGAGACCTCCACAGTTCTCTAATTGTGGATGTCGATAAGAAGGTACACATCCTTCTTGTCTCTGTACTTAACTGCCAACAGCTCCTCTTGGAGCAGAGCTGAGGTCTCCCCCTTTATAGCCGGATGCGTGCAAGTTGTCCTGGGAAACCTGCACAGTTCTCTTTAATTGTACCGCAAGCTACTGTATCAAAGCAATACAGTAGCTTGAACATAAGGACACTTGTATAAAAAATATCTAAATACAAGTGGTACCCTTTGTTTATTAGGGGTAATATCAGGTCCCAGACAATCTTGCCAGTGGTTCCCATATGTTCTGGGCAACCTGGAGGGTCATGGTGGCTATCCTTTCCCTCATACACCCGGAAGGCCTGAATATACCTAGTCTCGCTCTCACAGAGCTTATACAACTTTACTCCATATCTGGGACGCTTGGAACGAATATACTGCTTGAATCCCAGCCTTCCCTTATACTTCATCAGGGATTCATCCACACATATATTCCATCCAGGTGTATAAGCCTCTCCAAACCTGGCAGCAAAGTGGGTAATCAGTGGGCGGATTTTATACAGCCTGTCAAACTGGGGATGCTCACTAGGGGGACACAGGCTGTTGTCGCTGAAGTGCATGAAATGTAGAATCATTTCATACCTCTTCCTCGACATACTCTGAGAGAAAATGGGGGCAGAGCAAATGGGGCTACTGCTCCAGTAGAAGCGGATGGAGGGTTTCTTTATGATGCCCATCAGCATAGTTAATGCCCAGAATTTTTTTAATTCTGGCACATCGATAGGGGCCCATTGCTGCTTTGCCAAAAAAGTGTCAGGCTTTGCAGCACGGAACTGATGGGCATATAAATTAATTTGGGCAACAATGTTCCCCAATACATCATCGATCAGAAACACCTCCATAAACTGCTGAGGGCTAAATCCTGCCACATCGACATTAATGCCAGGATTTGCTATGAAGGGTGGGATATCTGGCCTCTGGAGATGAGGCATTACCCACCCTTCAGCAGCAATGGCAGCTGGAGCAACACGTCTTCTTCTGGCAGGGGGGGGAGGGGTAGCAGCCACAGATACATCACTCTCATTTGAGACTGTATCTAAAGATGTATCTGAGCATATGGCAGGGTCTGAGTCCGACATAGAGGCATCTGACTCTGATGCAAAGATGGCATATGCTTCCTCAGCAGTATATGTTCTCTGTGACATGATTTATTTTTCTCCAACATTGGTGTGTCCGGTCCACGGCGTCATCCATTACTTGTGGAATATTCTCTTCCCCAACAGGAAATGGCAAAGAGCACAGCAAAAGCTGTCCATATAGCCCCTCCTCAGGCTCCGCCCCCCAGTCATTCTCTTTGCCGCTCTGAACAAGTAGCATCTCCACGGAGATGGTGAAGAGTATGTGGTGTTTAGTTGTAGTTTTTTATTCTGCTATCAAGAGTTTGTTATTTTAAAAAAGTGCTGGTTGTACTATTTACTCTAAAACAGAAAGGGATGAAGAGTTCTGTTTAAAAGAGGAGTATGATTTTAGCAGCAGTAACTAAAATCAATTGCTGTTCCCACGCAGGACTGTTGAGCCCAGAGAACTTCAGTTGGGGGGAACAGTTAGCAGACTTTTCTGCTCAAGGTATGACTAGTCCATTTTCTAACAAGACTGTGTAATGCTAGAAGACTGTCATTTTCCCTCTTGGGGATCGGTAAGCCATTTTCTTAGACTCTTAACAGAATGAAAGCTTATTATGGGCTATACACTGGTTGACACTCTTGTGGGCTAAATCGATTGCTTTATTTAAGTTTTTTAGGTAAATCTGAAGTGATTTATAAAACTTTTATTGTGGGGAACATTTTTAGGCGCCAGGCAGTTGTTTAGACACCTTTCCAGTCAGAGGGGCCTTTCACTATAGTAGGCAGAGCCTCATTTTCGCGCCATAACTGCACAGTTTCTTTTGGATGCAGTGCATGCAGCTGCATGTGAGAGGGTCTGGTGATCATTGAAAACGTTCCTGGAAGGCTTAATTTCGTATCGTATAACTCCTAAGGACAGGTGAAGTCGCAGCAAACGCTGTGGCTGGGACTGTAGTGGGGTTAAAAGTTATTTGATTAAACGGCTCCGGTTTCCTCAATTAAGGGGTTAAAAGCTTGAAAATTGGGATGCAATACTTTTAAAGCATTAAGACTCTGTGGTGAAAATTTGGTAAAGATTGGATATTTCCTTCATAGTTTTTCACACATTCAGAAATAAAGTGTGCTCTGTTTAAAATTTAAAGAGACTGTAACGGTTTTGTTTTAAAACGTTTTTTTTGCATTATTAGCCTGTTTAAGCCTGTCTAACATGTCTGTACCTTCAGATAGAACATGTTCTGTATGTATGGAGGCCAAGGTGGTCCCCCCTTCAAATGTATGTGATAATTGTGCCATAGCGTCCAGACAAAGTAAGGACAGTACTGTCACATTTAATAAGGTTGCCCAAGATGATTCCTCAAATGAAGGTAGTGGGGATAGTTCTTCATCCTCTCCTTCTGTGTCAATACCAGTTATGCCCGTGCAGGCGATTCCTAGTACATCTAGCGCGCCAATGCTTGTTACTATGCAACAATTAACGGCTGTGATGGATAATTCTATAGCTAATATTTTATCCAAAATGCCAGCATTTCAAAGAAAGTGTGATTGCTCAGTTTTAAATACAGTAGAGCAAGAGTGCGCTGATGATAATTTATCTGTCATACCCTCACACCAGTCAGAATTGGCAGTGAGGGAGGGTTTGTCGGAGGGGGAAATTTCTGATTCAGGAAAAATTTCTCAACAGGCAGAACCTGATGTGGTGACGTTTAAATTTAAGTTAGAGCATCTCCGCGCCTTACTTAAGGAGGTACTAACTACGCTGGATGATTGTGACTCTTTGGTCATTCCAGAAAAATTGTGCAAAATGGACAAATTCCTAGAGGTCCCGGTGCACCCTGATGCCTTTCCGATCCCAAAAAGGGTGGCGGACATAGTGAATAAGGAGTGGGAGAAACCAGACATACCCTTTGTCCTTCCTCCTATATTTAAGAAATTGTTCCCCATGGTCGACCCAAGGAAGGACACATGGCAAACAGTCCCTAAGGTTGAGGGGGCAGTTTCTACCCTAGCCAAACGCACGACTATTCCCATTGAGGACAATTGTGCTTTTAAAGATCCTATGGATAAAAAATTGGAGGGTTTGCTTAAAAAGATTTTTGTTCAGCAAGGTTACCTCCTCCAACCTATTTTGTGCATTATTCCTGTCACTACGGCGACGTGTTTCTGGTTCGATGAACTAGAAAAGTCGCTTAATATGGAGACTCCATATGAGGAAGTCATGGACAGAATTCACGCACTTAAGTTAGCTAATTCCTTTATTTTAGATGCCGCTTTGCAATTAGCGAGATTAGCGGCGAAAAATTCAGGGTTTGCAATTGTGGCGCGCAGGGCGCTCTGGCTAAAATCTTGGTCGGCAGATGTATCTTCCAAGTCAAAATTGCTTAATATCCCTTTCAAGGGTAAGACCCTTTTTGGGCCAGAATTGAAAGAAATTATTTCAGACATCACTGGGGGGAAGGGCCATGCCCTCCCACAGTATAGGCCTTTTAAGGCTAAGAATAAGTCCAATTTTCGTTCCTTTCGCAATTTCAGGAACGGACCGGCTTCTAACTCTGCAGCCTCTAGACAAGAGGGTAACGCTTCCGAGGTTAAACCAGCTTGGAAACCAATGCAAGGCTGGAACAAGGGTAAACAGGCCAAGAAGCCTGCTGCTGCTACCAAGACAGCATGAAGGGGTAGCCCCCGATCCGGGACCGGATCTAGTAGGGGGCAGACTCTCTCTCTTTGCTCAGGCTTGGGCAAGAGATGTTCCAGATCCCTGGGCACTAGAAATAGTCTCTCAGGGTTATCTTCTAGAATTCAAGGAACTGCCCCCAAGGGGAAGGTTCCACATGTCTCGCTTGTCTTCAGACCAAATAAAGAGACAGGCATTCTTACATTGTGTAGAAGACCTGTTAAAGATGGGAGTGATACACTCAGTTCCAACTGTGGAACAAGGTCAGGGGTTTTACTCAAACCTGTTTGTAGTTCCCAAAAAAGAGGGAACTTTCCGACCAATTCTAGATTTAAAAATTCTAAACAAATTTCTCAGAGTTCCATCGTTCAAAATGGAAACCATTCGTACAATTTTACCTACAATCCAGGAGGGTCAATATATGACTACCGTGGATTTAAAGGATGCGTACCTACATATTCCTATCCACAAAGATCATCATCAGTTCCTAAGGTTCGCCTTTCTGGACAAACATTACCAGTTTGTGGCTCTTCCATTCGGTTTAGCCACTGCTCCTAGAATTTTCACAAAGGTGCTAGGGTCCCTTCTAGCGGTTCTAAGACCGAGGGGCATTGCAGTGGCACCTTATCTAGACGACATTCTAATTCAAGCGTCGTCTTTCCAAGGCAAAGGCTCATACAGACATTGTTCTAGCCTTTCTCAGATCTCACGGGTGGAAGGTGAACGTAGAAAAGAGTTCCCTGTCTCCGTCAATAAGAGTTCCCTTTTTTGGAACAATAATAGATTCTTTAGAAATGAAGATCTTCCTGACAGAGGTCAGAAAGTCAAAGCTTCTAAACGCTTGTCAAGTTCTTCACTCTATTCTGCAGCCTTCCATAGCTCAGTGCATGGAAGTAGTAGGATTGATGGTTGCAGCAATGGACATAGTTCCTTTTGCTCAAATTCATCTAAGACCATTACAACTGTGCATGCTCAATCAGTGGAATGGGGACTATGCAGACTTGTCTCCCCAGATTCAAGTAGACCAGGTAACCAGAGACTCACTCCGTTGGTGGTTGACTCAGGATCACCTGTCTCAGGGAATGAGTTTCCCCAGACCAGAGTGGGTCATTGTCACGACCGACGCCAGTCTATTAGGCTGGGGCGCGGTCTGGGACTCCCTGAAAGCTCAGGGTCTATGGTCTCGGGAAGAGTCCCTTCTCCCGATAAACATCCTGGAACTGAGAGCGATATTAAATGCGCTCCGGGCAGTCGGACAACATGACGACTGTAGCTTACATCAACCATCAGGGAGGAACAAAGAGTTCCTTAGCGATGAGAGAGGTATCCAAGATCATCAAATGGGCGGAGGATCACTCCTGCCATCTATCTGCAATTCACATCCCAGGAGTAGACAACTGGGAGGCGATTATTTGAGTCGTCAGACTTTCCATCCGGGGGAGTGGGAACTCCATCCGGAGGTCTTTGCCCAGTTAACCCAATTATGGGGCATTCCAGACATGGATCTGATGGTGTCCCGTCAGAACTTCAAGGTTCCTTGCTACGGGTCCAGATCCAGGGATCCCAAGGCTACTCTAGTGGATGCATTAGTGGCGCCTTGTCCGTTCAACCTAGCTTATGTGTTTCCACCGTTTCCTCTCCTTCCCAGGCTCGTAGCCAGGATCAAACAGGAGAAGGCCTCGGTGATTCTGATAGCTCCTGTGTGGCCACGCAGGACTTGGTATGCAGACCTGGTGAATATGTCATCGGCTCCACCATGGAAGCTACCTTTGAGACAGGATCTTCTAGTACAGGGTCCATTCGAACATCCAAATCTAGTTTCTCTGCAGCTGACTGCTTGGAAATTGAACGCTTGATTTTATCCAAGCGTGGATTTTCAGATTTAGTGATTGATACTCTGGTCCAAGCCAGAAAACCTGTGACTAGAAAGATTTACCATAAAATATGGAAAAAATATATCTGTTGGTGTGAATCCAAGGGATTCTCCTGGAGTAAAATTAAAATTCCTAAGATTCTTTCCTTTCTCCAAGAGGGTTTGGATAAAGGGTTGTCAGCGAGTTCTCTAAAGGGACAGATTTCTGCTTTATCTGTCTTGTTACACAAACGACTGGCAGCTGTGCCAGATGTACAAGCTTTTGTACAGGCTTTGGTCAGAATCAAGCCTGTCTACAGACCTATGACTCCTCCATGGAGTCTAAATTTAGTTCTTTCAGTTCTTCAAGGGGTTCCGTTTGAACCTTTACATTCTGTAGATATCAAGTTACTATCTTGGAAAGTTCTGTTTTTGGTTGCTATTTCTTCTGCTAGAAGAGTTTCTGAATTATCTGCTTTGCAGTGTGATCCACCCTATCTGGTGTTCCATTCAGATAAGGTTGTTTTGCGTGCTAAGCCTGGTTTTCTTCCAAAAGTTGTTTCCAACAGGAATATTAACCAGGAAATAGTTGTTCCTTCTCTGTGTCCGAAACCAGTCTCAAAGAAGGAACGTTTGTTACACAATTTAGATGTAGTCCGTGCTTTATAGTTCTATTTAGAAGCAACAAAGGATTTTAGACAAACCTCATCCTTGTTTGTCGTTTACTCTGGTAAGAGGAGAGGACAAAAAGCTACTGCTACCTCTCTTTCTTTCTGGCTGAAAAGCATTATCCGATTGGCTTATGAGACTGCCGGACGGCAGCCTCCTGAACGAATCACAGCTCACTCTACTAGGGCTGTGGCTTCCACATGGGCCTTCAAGAACGAGGCTTCTGTTGATCAGATATGTAAGGCAGCGACTTGGTCTTCTCTGCACACTTTTGCAAAATTCTACAAATTTGATACTTATGCTACTTCGGAGGCTATTTTGGGAGAAAGGTTTTGCAGGCCGTGGTGCCTTCCATTTAGGTAACCTGATTTGCTCCCTCCCTTCATCCGTGTCCTAAAGCTTTGGTATTGGTTCCCACAAGTAATGGATGACGCCGTGGACCGGACACACCAATGTTGGAGAAAACAGAATTTATGCTTACCTGATAAATTACTTTCTCCAACGGTGTGTCTGGTCCACGGCCTGCCCTGGTTTTTTAATCAGGTTTGAACAATTTTTTTCTCTATACACTACAGTCACCACGGCACCCTATAGTTTCTCCTTTTTTTCTCCTAACCGTCGGTCGAATGACTGGGGGGCAGAGCCTGAGGAGGGGCTATATGGACAGCTTTTGCTGTGCTCTTTGCCATTTCCTGTTGGGGAAGAGAATATTCCACAAGTAATGGATGACGCCGTGGACCGGACACACCGTTGGAGAAAGTAATTTATCAGGTAAGCATAAATTCTGTTTTTATCTGTCACAGAGAAAAAAAAAATCAACACAAAATTTAAATTTAAATTAACTAAATGGCTCTGAAAAGAGCCTTTGGGTGTCACAATAAATTACTAAAAAAAATGAACCCCTGAAAAAATTCACAGAGCAAAAAAGTGCTTTTGTGCAAGAGCCAGTGATTTTTAGTGATAACTGGCATGCTAGGGGTTAATTACTAGAAAACAAATCAACACTAAATGGCTCTGAAAACAGCCTTTGGGTGTCACAAAAATTACTTAAAAACAGAGCAAAAAAGTGCTTATTTATAGTGATCACTGGCAAGCTAGGGGTTAATGGCTCTGAAAAGAGCCTTTGGGTCTTTCAATTTTTAAACTAATATAACTAAATAAATCTCTCTCTCTCTAAACACAGATCTCTGTCTCCAACAAAAACGCAAGTGAGGAGAGGGAGGGAGATCCACACTGATCAGTGTCAATAATTACTAATATTGACATGATCAGACAAATTATATATTTTATTATTATAAATTATAGGGCAAGCTCAAATTGGACGACCTTAGCCTGCCCCTATGATAAGGTAGGCTAGGGACACTCCCATGATGCACTCGGCATTGCCATCTTTGAAGCCACATGGGGGAGGGGGGCTATATGGGGCTATTTTATTAAAAACACATTTTTTGAAAACATTTTTTTATGTAATGTTATTTTACTAAGTGCCTTGACCCACCAAGGCACTTAGCACACTTACAGAGCATCAGAAGCCTGCCTTATGGCTTCTGATGCTCTGCCGGACTGTTGGGCTCCACGTGGAGTCAAACCGGAAGTGATCGCTCCGTGGGAACGATAAAAATGGAGCCCAGAAGTCAGGAACGGTATTGCAGGATACCTCAACATGGAGGCATCACTGCAATACTGTTTGAGCGGCTTCCTGCGCTCAGATTACCCTCTCCCTGCATATTTTATGTTATATGTGTTCCATAGTGTAGCGGTCCTACCCGTTCCCGTCCACGTGCATGCTCCCGGCGCCCCTGGACCCAATCCCGCCCCCTCTGGCGTATATCCGCCAGCGATGAGCCGCCCACCAGCCTCCCTGCAATGGCTCCCACCCACCAATGATCGGCACCATCGCTGGCCGATGCAGAGAGGGCCACAGAGTGGCCCTCTCTGCATCGGTGGGTAAAAAAGGTATTGCAGTGATGCCTCAATATCGAGGCATCACTGCAATACCTTAAAAGCGGCTGGAAGCATTCACGATCGCTTCCACCGCTTGAAACCCCAGAGGACGTGCCAGGAACGTCCTTGGTCGTTAAGGGTATTTTTTTGTAGGACGTTCCTGGCACGTCCTTGGTCGCGAAGGGGTTAATAACAATCAAAATATACCAATACATTGCCTTTATTAGTGCTTTGTCCTTTAGAGCTTTTTATTCTCTTTCTGATTTATTTTTCATTCTTGAAAAGGCAGTTTTGAATTTCCTGCTTTGAGGTGACATCAACTTGTTGGTTGGTACATTTAGGATCAAAAACCAATGTAGGAAGTGGAGACTCTCTCTCTTTCACTTACTTTTCTCTATCTTAGTCTCCTTCACGCTGAGTTTTTCAAAGCACTGAATATGCTGGTGCCTTCTGTGCATGAAAAGTCATGAACTGTCTGACATAAAGTGCGAGAGAGAGAGACTGCCTGTTTTAAGTAAACCCGCATGAAACTGCTAGCCTACAAAACCTGTTGGGCTGTATGAAGTCTTGCCAAGGTCACTGCAGCATAACTGAATTCCTTTGCAGGGGAAAAAAGCCTATCTATATGCAAGCAATACTGCAAAAATGGCACCGAGAAAATACTCTTATGTTTTAATGTACTCAAGACTTCATCTCTGAAATAGCACACTTTATGAAGATTTTATGAAGACATAATAGTCAAAACTAAAATGCACAAGCACATTTTTATATGAAAATGTATTGGCAAAAGCGCTTTTTGTAGAATTATGAATTATGATGCAATGTTGCAATGTTTTAAGATATTGCTTCCTGTATAAATCAGTGGTCTACCTTGGCTTGAAGGTTTGGTCTCTGCATGACTAAGGCTTACAAAGTACCAATCGTGTTCCCTTAGAGCATGAGTGCACAATCTATACAAACTATACTTCCCAAGCCAGAGAAAGCTTCAGACGTGTAAAGCAGAAGTGTGGTCTACATAGTATATGATTGGCATCTAATGCAAGTTGTTCGCAGAATGTTATTTATACGTTCTTAAACATATGTGCACCCTCTCTGTTGTATTCTCTCGTTGTACCAGAAAAATAAAATCCTCCTATTTATTTGTCACCAATGTTAACTGCAAACTGTGTGTTAAATCTCTACTTTTGAGCCGCACAATACATTTCAGCTCCTTTACTTGAGTTAAAGGGACAGGAAATTCAACATTTTTCTTTCATGATTCAGATAGACTACAATTTTTTTTAAAAATGTTCTAAATTATTTCTATTATAACATTTGCTTAATTCTCATGGTATGGTTTTTTTGAAGGAGCTGCAGTGCACTACTGGGAGCTAGCTGAACACATTGGGTGAGCCAGTGACAAGTCATATATTTGCAGCCACCAATCAGCAGCTAGCTCTCTGTAGTGCCATGCTGCTCCTGAGCCTACCTAGGTATGCTTTTAAACAAAGGATACTAAGAGAATGAATTTAATTAGATGATAGAAGTATATTGGAAAGTTCTTTAAAGTATTATGCTCTATTTGAATTATAAAATAAAAAAAGGTGGGTTTCATGTCCCTTTTAACAGTTTGCAAGAAACACTAGAGAATCTGTAATATGTTAGAATATTTTTTTCCACTAGAATGTCCCTTTTAAGGTGATGTGTATTTTTGCACAAACACTAAAATATTTCCTTTCACTGTTGTTTTAAACTATAGCAAGCTAATATAAGTCAAACAAGTTCCAAAGAGTTAATATTAAAGACCTTTGTCTTTCTGTTTTAGGTACCGGAGAAGGTAATCTTAATGAAGCGGATACACTACTTGAACCCTATATCAAGAAATTCCCCAATGTATGTAACCCAGCAACTAGCTTGTGCTTATAAAATGGAAATGTATTATTATTATTATTATTATTATTATGACCCCCTTTCCTCTCTTCACAGGGTTCTCTTATTTTGTTTTACGCTGCCAGAATAGATGTTCTTAAGGGCAATTTTGAAAAGGTAATATCTTGTGGTGTTTTATCTTTCTTCTGTCTTGTAGTTATCTATTGGAATCATGTGGTCTGCTCCTAATATTTAATTCTAAGAATTACTGGTATTATGACTACATTTTTCTTCATGTTCAGCCCCACCCCACAAATGTATTGTCCCTCTGGCTTGTCAAGCTCTAAACAGTTTTATTTGTTTTCTTCAAATTCAATTCTCTTTCCTTCTTCATTTATCTTATGTGATTTTAGAAAGACCATAAGCTCTCTAAATGTGCATGACGTCCATTGTAAGGTTGTATACAAAACATTTAGCACTTGTTATTCCAGGTTTTGTACTGATAGTGGATGAGAAGGTCTGGCTTGCAATCAGCTTTCCAATTCATCCCAAAAGTTTTCAGTGGGGTTAAGTCTTCATAGACATCACTTTGTGCTCATGGGCACAGTCATGCGTGAACAGAAAATGGCCTTCCCCAAACTGTTGCCATGAAATTCAAAGCACCCAGTTTTCTAAATTGTCTTTGTAAACAGTAGATGACCCTCTCACTGGAACTAAGAGGCCTAGCCCAAACCCTAAATAAAAAAAAAATGAAACTGCACAAGTCCATTTATCCCTCTTTGACCAAACTTTTACAGTAGGCACCATGTATTCCAGAGGATAGTTTTATCCGCCACACCCATATTCTTCCAGCAGTCTGTCAGATAGTAAAAAGTGCTGTGTCACTGCAGAGAACACATGTACACTAATCCAGAGTTCAGGGTCGGCATGCTTTGCAGCAGTCCAGCCAACGCTTGGCATTGTGCATGCTTGCGTAAAGCTGCTCAGTCATGGAAATCCATTTGTGCTGATGTTTGGAACTTTTTAATGAGTTATGCAACAGATTATTCTTATTTGCTACGCCCTTCTGCAGCCCTGCTCTATAAGTTTACATGGTCTATCACTTCATGACTGGGCTGCTGTTGCTCCTAGGTGCTTCCACTTAACAATAATAGCACTTACAGTTGACTGGGGCAGATCTAGTTAGGTTGAAATTTCACAAACTGACTTGTGACAAAGGTGGCATCCAATGACAGTGCTACGTTTAAAGTCACTGAACTCTTCAGTGCAATTTATTGTACTGCCATTGTTTGTCTATGAAGATTGACTATGTGCTGGATTTTAAGCAACTTTTAGTAATGTGTGTATCTGTATATTAGGGAGAGAGGGACACACATATATATTCACCCCAAAATGAAATGCAATATATGTGAACCATTTTAATTTAAATAACACTTTGTTTTATATGAACCTTGTATTACAAACTCTTAAAATATTTATTGGAAATCCATCTCGATATTCAATCCATATGGCTTTAAACTATTCAATTAATATTAAACTGCATTCTTTGCAGTCTTAATTGCCTATCTCTCCACCTTTCTGCTATTGTAACCCAAACCTATAACTCTAATTCTTTAGTTGCTCCCAAAGTAAAAAATGCAGTAGGTTACAAATTAGATAATATATTTAAAGTTGAAATAGGGTATGGTGATGTTTCTGAACCAAGTTTCTTTAAATGGCTCACAATTCTCTCTCTGTTTGTATGATAGGCTGAGATGACCTTCCAACAATGCATTGTGGCCCAGCAGGAGTGGAAACAAATCCATCATCTGTGCTATTGGGAACTGATGTGGTGTTATTCCTTCCAGCAAGACTGGCTCCAAGCATATCGTTATGCAGATCTCCTTTGCAAGGAAAGCAAGTGGTCTAAGGTAAACGGTCTATAACAGTCTTAAACCTCCTATTTCTAATTTACAAAAAAACAACAGTTTCATAACTACTTTGTAACCAATGCTTAAAAAGCCTATATTTTTTAAGACAGACTTATTCCTAATGTGAATCTCCAGAACTGAATAGAATAGTGCTCAGAAGTGCCAAAACTCCTAAGAATATATTCCTTATCCCTTAAAATGTGATGTGTGATGTATCACATTTATATAAACATCAGTAAAAAAAAAAGATACTACAAAATATTCCAACTTGCACTAGGAGTCCTAGATGGATTTGTTTTATCCAAACAAATAGATGAATATATGGCAGATACCCAACGTAGAAATACAAAAAACTGTAGTTTTCTCCATAGAAGAATAATAGCATCCCAGCAAAACTAACATAAAGCACTTACCAGATTTAGTATGAAAAGATAGGATTGCACTGAGATATACAGTCAGATGATGTCTGAGTTACAGCCCAGTAAGAGCCTTTTTTTAAGACTGACTGTCTGTTATCCATGGAAGGTTTAAATAGTGTTCATTTCTGACACCAAGACATCACGTCCGGGTTATAATAATAAAAACCTATATATGTTCTCTTGATTGCGCTTTACACACAGTACGTTTACATAAGAGGATTTGAAATGAGAGATTTTAATCTTGTATGAACAAATAGGACTTGAGTCTTTGTTTAAAAAATTTCAGGGAATGGGCTCCTTTCACAGTGTTTTTATGTCACTTCCAGTTTCAAAATAATGGACCTTAGTCCAATATCACTTGCGGTATCTCAATGCTGGATATTAGGATTTGTAGTGCAGCATTATCGCACCTTTTTAATTTTAGATACAAATCTATATACATCAAAACATATGTATATATGAGTACCTCTTAGTATGTACCTTGTATCTACTTAAAGAACCACTCAATGCAGAAGAATTACAAGTACATAATAAAAAGACAATGCAATTGTACTTGCTCTGAATTTCAAATAAGCAGTTGATTATTTTTTTTGTCCGCCAATCCCCCCCCCCCATATTTTCTGGCCTTATGTATCATGTGACAGACATTAGCCATTCACAGATAAGTATACGTATACCATGTAAGCTTGTGCACATGCTCAGTAGGACTTTGTTGCCAGAAATTGCGACTATAAAAAGGCTGTGCAAAATTTGATAATTGAAGTAAATTGCAAAGTGCCTTAAAACTGCCAAGCTCTTTCTGAATCATATAACTTTATTTTGACTTGAGTGTCCCTTTAACATTATTAGAACTCCATAAAAATAACATTAAAATAATAATAAAAAAGTTAAAATAATCAAAAATGGGAAAATTAATAAAGTAGAAGAAATAGGTCTTGTTGTGTGCTGTCTGAAAAATGTGAGGATATCAAAGAAACAAACACAGATCTACATAAAGTTATACATATTGTAAAAAGTTATATTACGTTGGGTGATTCATACGAATAAAAATAATTCATAAAATGCATCTATAAAAACAAGTTATGCTTAGAAAGACATAATAAAGTATAAGATAAAAATATGTAACAAAAATATGAATTGAAAATTTAGTATCACACTGGCTCTGTACCCGATTAAACTCATAACACAAAACGTCAAGGGATCTATAGCATTGCATTGGTTTAGAAAACACAATAGGGACACATCTGCTGCCTCTCTGCTCCCCGCTGCTCTTCTAATGTTTATTCAAGAGTTTTTTTTATTTGCATGCGGCCAAACGTAATGGTATGGACATCCTATTACATAAGAGACTTCCCTTTCAATTACAGTGTCAGAAGGTGGACAAGGCGGGTAGGATTTTGATTTCTTTCATGTAATTAGCAAGAGTCCATGAGCTAGTGACGTATGGGATATACATTCCTACCAGCAGGGGCAAAGTTTCCCAAACCTCAAAATGCCTATAAATACACCCCTCACCACACCCACAAATCAGTTTTACAAACTTTGCCTCCTATGGAGGTGGTGAAGTAAGTTTGTGCTAGATTCTACGTTGATATGCGCTTCGCAGCAGGTTGTAGCCCGGTTTTCCTCTCAGCGTGCAGTGAATGTCAGAGGGATGTGAAGAGAGTATTGCCTGTTTGAATTCAATGATCTCCTTCTACGGGGTCTATTTCATAGGTTCTCTGTTATCGGTCGTAGAGATTCATCTCTTACCTCCCTTTTCAGATCGACGATATACTCTTATATATATATATATATATATATATATACCATTACCTCTGCTGATTTTCGTTTCAGTACTGGTTTGGCTTTCTACAAACATGTAGATGAGTGTCCTGGGGTAAGTAAGTCTTATTTTCTGTGACACTCTAAAGCTATGGTTGGGCACTTTTTTAAAGTTCTAAATATATGTATTCAAACATTTATTTGCCTTGACTCAGAATGTTCAACATTCCTTTTTTTCAGACAGTCAGTTTCATATTTGGGATAATGCATTTGAATCAATCATTTTTTACCTTAAAAATTTGACTTTTTCCTTGTGGGCTGAAAATGCTTCATTTTATTGCGTCATTCTTGGCGCGGACTTTTTTGGCGCAAAAAATCTTTTCTGTTTCCGGCGTCATACGTGTTGCCGGAAGTTGCGTCATTTTTTGACGTTCTTTTGCGCCAAAAATGTTGGCGTTCCGGATGTGGCGTCATTTTTGCGCCAAAAGCAAAAATAGGGGCGTCGCTTTTGTCTCCACATTATTTAAGTCTCATTTTTCATTGCTTCTGGTTGCTAGAAGCTTGTTCTTTGGCATTTTTTCCCATTCCTGAAACTGTCATTTAAGGAATTTGATCAATTTTGCTTTATATGTTGTTTTTTCTCTTACATATTGCAAGATGTCTCACGTTGCATCTGAGTCAGAAGATACTTCAGGAAAATAGCTGTCTGGTGCTGGAACTACCAAAGCTAAGTGTATCTGCTGTAAACTTTTGGTAGCTGTTCCTCCAGCTGTTGTTTGTATTAAATGTCATGACAAACTTGTTAATGCAGATAATATTTCCTTTAGTAAAGTACCATTACCTGTTGCAGTTCCAACAACATCTAATGTTCAGAGTGTTCCTGATAACATAAGAGATTTTGTTTCTGAATCCATTAAGAAGGCTATGTCTGTTATTCCTCCTTCTAGTAAACACAAAAAATCTTTTAAAACTTCTCGTTATCCAGATGAATTTTTAAATGAACATCATCATTCTGATTCTAATGATTCTTCTGGTTCAGAGGATTCTGTCTCAGAGGTTGATGCTGATAAATCTTCATATTTATTTAAAATTGAATTTATTCGTTCTTTACTTAAAGAAGTTTTAATTGCTTTAGAAATTGAGGATTCTGGTCCTCTTGATACTAAATCTAAACGTTTAGACAAGGTCTTTAAATCTCCTGTGGTTATTCCAGAAGTTTTTCCTGTTCCTGGTGCTATTTCTGAAGTAATTTCCAGAGAATGGAATAATTTGGGTAATTCATTTACTCCCTCTAAACGTTTTAAGCAATTATATCCTGTGCCGTCCGACAGATTAGAGTTTTGGGACAAAATCCCTAAAGTTGATGGGGCTATTTCTACCCTTGCTATACGTACTACTATTCCTACGGCAGATGGTACTTCCTTTAAGGATCCTTTAGATAGGAAAATTGAATCCTTTCTAAGAAAAGCTTATCTGTGTTCAGGTAATCTTCTTAGACCTGCTATATCATTGGTTGATGTTGCTGCAGCTTCAACTTTTTGGTTGGAAACTTTAGCGCAACAAGTAACAGATCATGATTCTCATAATATTATTATTCTTCTTCAACATGCTAATAATTTTATCTGTGATGCCATTTTTGATATTATCAGAGTTGATGTCAGGTTTATGTCTCTAGCTATTTTAGCTAGAAGAGCTTTATGGCTTAAAACTTGGAATGCTGATATGTCTTCTAAATCGACTCTACTTTCCCTTTCTTTCCAGGGTAATAAATTATTTGGTTCTCAGTTGGATTCTATTATCTCAACTGTTACTGGTGGGAAAGGATCTTTTTTACCACAGGATAAAAAATCTAAAGGTAAAAACAGGGCTAATAATCATTTTCGTTCCTTTCGTTTCAACAAAGAACAAAAGCCTGATCCTTCATCCTCAGGAGCAGTTTCAGTTTGGAAACCATCTCCAGTCTGGAATAAATCCAAGCCTTCTAGAAAAGCAAAGCCAGCTTCTAAGTCCACATGAAGGTGCGGCCCTCATTCCAGCTCAGCTGGTAGGGGGCAGATTGCGTTTTTTCAAAGAAATTTGGATCAATTCTGTTCACAATCTTTGGATTCAGAACATTGTTTCAGAAGGGTACAGAATTGGTTTCAAGATAAGACCTCCTGCAAAGAGATTTTTTCTTTCCCGTGTCCCAGTAAACCCAGTGAAAGCTCAAGCATTTCTGAAATGTTTTTCAGATCTAGAGTTGGCTGGAGTAATTATGCCAGTTCCAGTTTTGGAACAGGGGCTGGGGTTTTATTCGAATCTCTTCATTGTACCAAAGAAGGAGAATTCCTTCAGACCAGTTCTGGATCTAAAAATATTGAATCGTTATGTAACGATACCAACATTCAAAATGGTAACTGTAAGGACTATCTTGCCTTTTGTTCAGCAAGGGCATTATATGTCTACAATAGATTTACAGGATGCATATCTGCATATTCCGATTCATCCAGCTCACTATCAGTTCCTGAGATTCTCTTTCCTGGACAAGCATTACCAGTTTGTGGCTCTGCCGTTTGGCCTAGCTACAGCTCCAAGAATTTTTACAAAGGTTCTCGGTGCCCTTCTGTCTGTAATCAGAGAACAGGGTATTGTGGTATTTCCTTATTTGGACGATATCTTGGTACTTGCTCAGTCTTCACATTTAGCAGAATCTCATACAAATCGACTTGTGTTGTTTCTTCAAGATCATGGTTGGAGGATCAATTCACTAAAAAGTTCATTGATTCCTCAGACAAGGGTAACCTTTTTGGGTTTCCAGATAGATTCAGTGTCCATGACTCTGTCTTTGACAGACAAGAGACGTCTAAAATTGATTTCAGCTTGTCGAAACCTTCAGTCACAATCATTCCCTTCGGTAGCCTTATGCATGGAAATTCTAGGTCTTATGACTGCTGCATCGGACGCGATCCCCTTTGCTCGTTTTCACATGCGACCTCTTCAGCTCTGTATGCTGAACCAATGGTGCAGGGATTACACAAAGATATCTCAATTAATATCTTTAAAACCGATTGTACGACATTCTCTGACGTGGTGGACAGATCACCATCGTTTAATTCAGGGGGCTTCTTTTGTTCTTCCGACCTGGACTATAATCTCAACAGATGCAAGTCTTACAGCTGTGTGGGGGTCTCTGACGGCACAAGGGGTTTGGGAATCTCAGGAGGTGAGATTACCGATCAATATTTTGGAACTCCGTGCAATTTTCAGAGCTCTTCAGTCTTGGCCTCTTCTGAAGAGAGAATCGTTCATTTGTTTTCAGACAGACAATGTCACAACTGTGGCATACATCAATCATCAAGGAGGGACTCACAGTCCTCTGGCTATGAAAGAAGTATCTCGAATTCTGGTTTGGGTGGAATCCAGCTCCTGTCTAATCTCTGCGGTTCATATCCCAGGTATAGACAATTGGGAAGCGGATTATCTCAGTCGCCAAACGTTGCATCCGGGCGAATGGTCTCTTCACCCAGAGGTATTTCTTCAGATTGTTCAAATGTGGGAACTCCCAGAAATAGATCTGATGGCTTCTCATCTAAACAAGAAACTTCCCAGGTATCTGTCCAGATCCCGGGATCCTCAGGCGGAGGCAGTGGATGCATTATCACTTCCTTGGAAGTATCATCCTGCCTATCTCTTTCCGCCTCTAGTTCTTCTTCCAAGAGTAATCTCCAAGATTCTGAAGGAATGCTCGTTTGTTCTGCTGGTAGCTCCAGCATGGCCTCACAGGTTTTGGTATGCGGATCTTGTCCGGATGGCCTCTTGCCAGCCGTGGACTCTTCCGTTAAGACCAGACCTTCTGTCGCAAGGTCCTTTCTTCCATCAGGATCTCAAATCCTTAAATTTAAAGGTATGGAGATTGAACGCTTGATTCTTGGTCAAAGAGGTTTCTCTGACTCTGTGATTAATACTATGTTACAGGCTCGTAAATCTGTATCTAGAGAGATATATTATAGAGTCTGGAAGACTTATATTTCTTGGTGTCTTTCTCATCATTTTTCCTGGCATTCTTTTAAAATTCCGAGAATTTTACAGTTTCTTCAGGATGGTTTAGATAAAGGTTTGTCCGCAAGTTCCTTGAAAGGACAAATCTCTGCTCTTTCTGTTCTTTTTCACAGAAAGATTGCTAATCTTCCTGATATTCATTGTTTTGTACAAGCTTTGGTTCGTATAAAACCTGTCATTAAGTCTATTTCTCCTCCTTGGTGTTTGAATTTGGTTCTGGGGGCTCTTCAAGCTCCTCCTTTTGAACCCATGCATTCATTGGACATTAAATTACTTTCTTGGAAAGTTTTGTTCCTTTTGGCCATCTCTTCTGCCAGAAGAGTCTCTGAATTATCTGCTCTTTCTTGTGAGTCTCCTTTTCTGATTTTTCATCAGGATAAGGCGGACTTCTTTTGAATTTTTACCTAAGGTTGTGAATTCCAACAACATTAGTAGAGAAATTGTGGTTCCTTCATTATGTCCTAATCCTAATCTGCTCTTTCTTGTGAGTCTCCTTTTCTGATTTTTCATCAGGATAAGGCGGTGTTGCGAACTTCTTTTTGAATTTTTACCTAAGGTTGTGAATTCCAACGACATTAGTAGAGAAATTGTGGTTCCTTCATTATGTCCTAATCCTAAGAATTCTAAGGAGAAATCGTTGCATTCTTTGGATGTTGTTAGAGCTTTGAAATATTATGTTGAAGCTACTAAGTCTTTCCGAAAGACTTCTAGTCTATTTGTCATCTTTTCCGGTTCTAGAAAAGGTCAGAAAGCTTCTGCCATTTCTTTGGCATCTTGGTTGAAATCCTTAATTCACCATGCTTATGTCGAGTCGGGTAAAACTCCGCCTCAAAGGATTACAGCTCATTCTACTATGTCAGTTTCTACTTCCTGGGCGTTTAGGAATGAGGCTTCGGTTGATCAGATTTGCAAAGCAGCAACTTGGTCCTCTTTGCATACTTTTACTAAATTCTACCATTTTGATGTGTTTTCTTCTTCTGAAGCAGTTTTTGGTAGAAAAGTACTTCAGGCAGCGGTTTCAGTTTGAATCTTCTGCTTATGTTTTCATTAAACTTTATTTTGGGTGTGGATTATTTTTAGTAGGAATTGGCTGTCTTTATTTTATCCCTCCCTCTCTAGTGACTCTTGCGTGGAAAGATCCACATCTTGGGTAGTCATTATCCCATACGTCACTAGCTCATGGACTCTTGCTAATTACATGAAAGAAAACATAATTTATGTAAGAACTTACCTGATAAATTCATTTCTTTCATATTAGCAAGAGTCCATGAGGCCCACCCTTTTTGTGGTGGTTATGATTTTTTTGTATAAAGCACAACTATTCCAATTCCTTATTTTATATGCTTTCGCACTTTTTTTTATCACCCCACTTCTTGGCTATTCGTTAAACTGATTTGTGGGTGTGGTGAGGGGTGTATTTATAGGCATTTTGAGGTTTGGGAAACTTTGCCCCTCCTGGTAGGAATGTATATCCCATACGTCACTAGCTCATGGACTCTTACTAATATGAAATAAATGAATTTATCAGGTAAGTTCTTACATAAATTATGTTTTTAATTGGTCTTCTATATAACCTTTACCTATATACTCTAGTCAATGCCTATGCCCCCATCAATTTGCATTTTTTTGAATGTTATTGGACAGAAAGATGCAATCATTTTTGAAGGGGATTGCAATGTAGCTCTAGACTTTCACTGTTCTCACAAATGTAGCTCATGTTGTTCTCACAAATGTAGCTCACTCTCTAAATCTTCCCTTAAAGGGATTGCTTCTTGTTTGCAGGATTTTTCCCTGATCGATGTTTGAAGGACACAACAACTATCATCTAGAAACTCTGTTGTGGAAATGGAATTGAACTGGCCCACTTTGCCGTTATCTGTGTTCCAGTGGCGATTTGATGAGTCTTTACTGATCAACCTGGTAGTTAAAAATAAATAAAATGACTCTTGCTATCCAAGAGTACTTCCAGTATAACTTTAACACATCGACAACCCCGTCAGTAGTTTTGGATGCTTACAAGGTGGTAATTCGGGGAGAACATCTTAAACAAAAAGGGATTTTTCTGGAAAAATGCCACATCTGAATACAAGAGACTACTATCAAACCTTGGTAATATAGAGCAACAGAACAAAATGTTAGTAACTAACCCTCAGATAACTCAAAGGATTCTGCAGGCTAGACAAGCTCTCCATGTTTTACTTCTAAAGAAAGCCCATAGCTCCATGTTTTACTACTAAAGAAAGCCTTCTACCTTAAGTTATATTTCAATGAGGGTTACAAAGCTGGAACTGTCAAGCCAGAGCCTTGAAAAATAAGATATAAATAAAGAAGTTATTTGGTTCTGATATAGATTCTATTTATTTGAAATATTACTGGAGATAAAGGGGCTTTTCTTCTTCAAGACAAAGTCTAAAGGGAGATACAAAGCTTCCAATGATTTTCGTTCATTTCATCAGATTAAGGAACAGAAAACTGACTCCTGCTCAGAAGCAAGGTTCCTTTGGTTCAGTCTTGAGACCTAATGCTAACTGGAACAAGTCAAAGCAGGGTAAGAAATCTATCCCTACTTCCAAAACCACATAAAGGTGTGGACCCCAATCCAGAAGTTCTGATAGGGGGCAGATTAAGCCTATTTCTGTCCAATGTTCCAAGAAATCCTGCAAAACTCAATCTTTTCTTCAATCTGTCTCATATCTAGAAGATATGGGAGTGATTGTTCCAGTTCATTTGCAGGAACAGAGTATGGGATTTTATTCAAACTCTTCATTGTTCCAAAGAAGGAAGGCACTTTCAGACCAGTTCTGGATCTAAAGGCTTTGAACAAATTTGTAAGTATTCCATCTTTCTGTATGGAAACTATCAGGACTATTCTGCCTTTTGTTTAGCTAGGTCAGTTAATGTCCACAATATGATTTAAAGGATGCTTACCTTCATGTTACAATACACAGGGAACATTACCAGTTTCTGAGGTTTTTATTTCTGGACATGCATTTTCAGTTTGTTGGTCTACCATTTGGTCTGGTTACAGGTCCAATATTTACAAAGGTTCTGGGTGTCATTGTGTCTGTGATCAGAACTCAGGATATTGCAGTGTTTTCTTACATGGACGATATCTTGGTTCAAGCTCTCTTTTCCTTTAGCAGAATCTCACACCAACCAACTCTCAACTTTTTCTTCAAAAGCATGGTTGGAGTAAGGTAACTTTCTTGGGTTTCCAAATATACTCAGTATCCATGAGTCTTTCTCTAACAGAGCAGAGATGGTTAAGATTGGTGTCCGCTTGTCTAAACCTCCAGTCTCTCTCGATTCCTTCAGTGGCTCTGTGTATGGAATTACTAGGTCTCATGATTGCAACCTCAGATGCAATTCCTTTTGCACTATTTCACAAGGCCTCTTAAGCTTTGTATGCTGCATCAATGTTGCAGGGAATATGCTCAGCTGTCCCAAAAAAAAAAACTATTTTTGGATCCCAGTCCTCGGAAGGCAAGGTTACCAATCAATGTTCTAGAACTCTTTGCAATTTTCAGGGCACTTCAAGTTTGGCCTATGTTGAAAACAGAGTCTCGTTTCTGTTTTCAGACAGACAATGTTATAGCAGTAGCTTATATATCAACCATCAGGGGGGAACTTGGCAGTTCCCTGGCAATGATAGAGGTGTCTCAGATTTTCTCTTTGGCCGAAGCCAATTCTTGTCTAGTCTCTGTAATTCACATCCCAGGAGTGAACAATTGGAAGACTGACTTTTGTCAGTCGTCAGTCTCAACATATCAGGATGTGTTAAATCAGATTGTAGATCTTTGTGGTCTCCCAGAAATAGATCTGATGACCTCTCATTTGAACAACAAACTTCCTAGATACTTTGCGTGGTCCAGGGATCCTCAGGCATTGGTAGTGGATACTCTAGTAGATCCTTGGTCATTTCAGCCTGCTTATCTGTTTCCACCTCTGGTTCTTCTTCCCAGAGTTATTTCCAAGATAAGGCTAGAGAATTAGTTTGTAATCCTGATTGCCCTAGCTTGCCTTGTGGAATTTGGTATGCAGATCTGGTTCAGATATCCAGTTGCCCTCCTTGGCATCTTCCTCTGCGGTCACACCTTCTCTCCCAAGGTCCTTTTTTTCCATCCGAATCTCAAGTCTCAAAAACTTGATGTCATGGAAATTGAACATAGTTCTGAGACATAGGGGTTTCTCTGATTGAAACTCTGATTCAGGCTCCTAAACCTGTTACTATGAAGATCTATCACAAGGTTTGGAAGGCCTTTATTTCTTGGTGTATAAACCATGATTTTTCCTGGTGTTTCAGGATTCCTAGGATTCTGCACTTTTTGCTTTTTTGCAGGATCGTCTAGATCAGTGTTTTTCAACCAGTGTGCCGTGGCACACTAGTGTGCCGTGAGAGATCCTCAGGTGTGCCACGGCAGACTGACAACAGTGTGACATATTTTTTAAACTTTGCTTGTTTTTTACTCCCAGTGCAGGGTAGTTTGTAGGAGGCATGGCATAACAGCACAATACATACAGTATGTGTGTGTTTGTGTGTATGTGTATATATATATATATGCTGTATTAGGCTACAATGTGTGATTTTTTTTAAATTTTGGGATGGTGGTGTGCCACAGGATTTTATAATGTAAAAAAGTGTGCCACGGCAAAAAAAAGGTTAAAAATCACTGGTCTAGATAAGGATCTATCTGCCAGTTCTCTGAAAAGGCATACAGTGGGGCAAAAAAGTATTTAGTCAGCCACCAATTGTGCAAGTTCTCCCACTTAAGAAGATTATTATTATTATTATTATTATCAGGTATTTGTAGAGCGCCAACAGATTCCGCAGCTGAGAGAGGCCTGTAATTTTCATCATAGGTATACCTCAACTATGAGAGACAAAATGTGGAAACAAATCCAGACAATCACATTGTCTGATTTGGAAATAATTTATTTGCAAATTATGGTGGAAAATAAGTATTTGGTCACTATGAAAAGTTCATCTCAATACTTTGTTATATATCCTTTGTTGGCAATGACAGAGGTCAAATGTTTTCTGTAAGTCTTCACAAGGTTGCTGGTATGTTGACCCATTCCTGCATGCAGATCTCCTCTAGAGCAGTGATGTTTTGGGGCTGTCGCTGCGCAACACAGACTTTCAACTCCCTCTAAAGGTTTTCTATGGGGTTGAGATCTGGAGACTGGCTAGGCCACTCCAGGACCTTAAAATGCTTCTTACGAAGCCACTCCTTCGTTGCCTGGGTGGTGTGTTTGGGATCATTGTCATGCTGAAAGACCCAGCCACGTTTCATCTTCAATGCCCTTGCTGATGGAAGGAGGTTTGCACTCAAAATCTCATGATACATGGCCCCATTCATTCTTTCATGTACACGGATCAGTCGCCATGTTCCCTTTGCAGAGAAACAGCCCCAAAGCATGATGTTGCCACCCCCATGCTTCACAGTAAGTATGGTGTTCTTTGGTTGCAACTCAGCATTCTCTCTCTTCCAAACATGACGAGTTGTGTTTCTACCAAACAGTTCTACTTTGGTTTCATCTGACCATATGACATTCTCCCAATCTGCTTCTGGATCATCCAAATGCTCTCTAGCATACTTCAGACGGACCCGGACATGTACTGGCTTAAGCAGGGGGACACGTCTGGCACTGCAGGATCTGAGTCCCTGGCGGTGTAGTGTGTTACTGATGGTAGCCTTTCTTACGTTGGTGCCAGCTCTCTGCAGGTCATTCACTAGGTCCCCCGTGTGGTTCTGGGATGTTTGCTCACCGTTCTTGTGATCATTTTGACCCCACGGGGTGAGATCTTGCGTGGAGCCCCAGATCGAGGGAGATTCAGTGGTCTTGTATGTCTTCCATTTTCTAATTATTGCTCCCACAGTTGATTTCTTCACACCAAGCTGCTTGACTATTGCAGATTCAGTCTTCCCAGCCTGTTGCAGGTCTACAATTTTGTTTCTGGTGTCCTTCGACAGCTCTTTGGTCTTCACCATAGTGGAGTTTGGAGTGTGACTGTTTGAGGTTGTGGACAGGTGTCTTTTATTATACTGATAACAAGTTCAAACAGGTGCCATTAATACAGGTAATGAGTGGAGGACAGAGGAGCTTCTTAAAGAAGAAGATACAGGTCTGTGAGAGCCAGAAATCTTGCTTGTTTGTAGGTGACCAAATACTTATTTTCCACCATAATATGCAAATAAATTCTTTCCAAATCAGACAATGTGAATGTCTGGATTTGTTTCCACATTTTGTCTATCATAGTTGAGGTATACCTATGATGAAAATTACAGGCCTCTCTCATCTTCTTAAGTGGGAGAACTTGCACAATTGGTGGCTGACTAAATGCTTTTTTGCCCCACTGTATTTCAGCTCTTTTTGTTAAACAGAAATAATCTTTGTTCAGGCTTTGGTTCGTATTAAACGTGTTTTCAAGCCTACTTCTCCTCCATGGAACCTTAACCTAGTTAAAAAATGGGATACTAAACCCACATTTTTTCTTTTAATAGAGCATGCAATTTTAAGCAACTTTCTAATTTACTCCTATTATCAATTTTCTTCTTAAATGGAAGCGTCCACAGCTGCATTAATTACTTATGGGAAATAAGAACGTGGCCACCAGGAGGAAGCAAAGACACCCCAGCCAAAAGGCTTAAATACTCCTCCCACTCCCCTCAACCCCCAGTCATTCTTTGCCTTTTGTCCCAGGAGGTAGGCAGAGAAGTGTCAGAATTTTTGTTTTTTTGTCTCTTATGGAGGGTAGTACTCTTTGGCATGGAACAGGAGTTTTAAGTAGACCTGTCTCTCAGTGAGGGCTTGGATGAAAGTTAGAGTCCGGAGATGCAAGGAGAGTCTTTCTGTGAAACCATCCCGACTCAGATTAGCAATCTGCATTGTCGAACTTCGCTCTGCTGCCTGCTCTCTTTTCTCAAGTCCATGGCGAAGGAGATGCTACTATACGTCACACTTGAAAGGCCGTGTTCCTGTTCCACGGTGTAGATTCCGGTAAGATCGTTTCATTTTACTTTATTCATCAATGTACTGTAATTTGAATGTTTTCCCGAGAGGCTACCACCTTGCGGGTCTAATTTATCACAAGGGTCTCAGTGAGTCTCTTGTAGTATCTTGGAATCAAGGGTTAATATCTCCTGAGGGGATGTTTTGAACAGGGGAGTTTATAATCATGTTTGTTATGTGATTCAACCTGCTTATGTGTGATGTTTATGGGCTCGTGGTTTGGAACATTGAGGCCTTTGGGAGTGACGCGGCCTTTTGGTTGGGTGCGTTTTTTTGGACTGTACGGTTCACCTTGTGTTCAGGCGTGGTTACATTCCGTTTTCCATTTCCGCATTCCTGACCATGTGGCAAAGGAAATTTTCTAGTCCGCAGGGGTCTGGTCATAGGAGGTGGTGAGTGCCCCAGCCATTGGGGGTGTCAGGTGCCGTTTTTGTTTTTACTACTTTAGTCCATATTTAAATATCCTCTATCCAGTTACGGAGGATTCTGATGCTGAGACTGTGCTTATTTCAGATTCCGTTACGGAGGATTCTGATACTGAGACTATTTTGATTTCAGATTCCGTGTCCGGTGACAAATCCGGATTGGCCTCGTTGACACATGTTAACCAATTTTGTTCCGTATGCCATTTCAGAGCGCCTGGTTCCTCGGGCTCAGGGAATCAAGGGACTGCTGAGCCATCTGCCTCGGGGGGGGGGGGTCCTCTGAGAGGCGAGTTCCCTACCAATTCATACTTCTACACATGCGGGTGACAGAGTTTCTGATTCCTCCATGCAGGGTGGCGTGTTCCACCCCCCCGGAGGTTGCAGCACGTTTTCTCTTCCACATAATGTTGGCGATTGTTCGTCTGCAGAGTCAAGATGTTTATTTGAGAATGTGCTTGTGCCCTATTGTCCCGGGCCTTCCGCCTTGGGGAGGGCCTCTACAGTTCCCCGCAGGTGTAACTGTCCCTGAGTGTTGTGCCTTTCGTTACAGGATTGCGCGCCTTTGCGTATTGCTCAGACATGTTTTTCAGTTATTGAATGATCCTATCATTACCAGATACAGGGATTTTCAATTTGCTAATTCGAATGGTACTCCTCATTAGACATGTAGGGATGAAGTTATCTCCTGATTGTCATTTGTTTGAAATCGTTCCCAGTTTTGAAAAATAAGGCTCCGTTTGGCTGGTCCTGCGGATAGGCCTGTGTCTTTTTGGGCGTTAACCTCCGGGTTGCCTTATATTTTATTTATATCCAATGGGATGTTTTTTATTTGTTTTTGTTTCCTTCGGAAACCTTCTGGGATTGATACTCTTATTACTTCTTCGGAAGTTGTTTTGGACATGTTAGTCCTATGTTATAAATGTCTGTTTTTTCCCCTATGAGGGAGAATTTATGCAGCTTGCCGGTTGAGACCCTAGGTGCAGGCTAGTCCTGTTGGGTTTGTTACGTCTTGCGGCTGTTCAGACACATGGCACTGTTCTGCTCGGCTGGTTTGGTAGAAGTGCAGAGTGCTCAGGTTATCATTGTTTTTCATGTTCAACTAAGCATTCGAGAGGACCTGTGGGTCCGTGAGGTGGGAAGGATTGTTTCAGTCCTTATAGCCTTCAGTCATAGATGGCCGAGCAGGAGAGTTTTCCGCTGCGTCACTCTATCTGACTTCTGATTTCATCAAAACTTGGTTTTCCTCCCCATGTGGTGGAGAGTTGGAGGGCTTAATGCCCCTTACCGCAATTGAGCAGTTTGGTCTTCATTTTTAGGCCTCTGGATTTGTCCTTTTGGGCTTGATCCAACAGCTTGTACAGGATAGCTGTCTAGCATGGGGATGGTTTGCAGTTTGAAACCAGTTGCAGCTCTTGACACCTTGCAGGTGTACGCGTAAACTATATAGTGTATCTAGATGCAGCTCTTACTCTTTGACGTGTACTGTCTGTCTGAGTTATAAGAGACCTTTGGGTCATCTTACATTGTCTACGGGTGAGTGGATCTCTTTTTAGGGATCTGTGTTTCCGGGTGATGGTTGTTCCCTGCAGGGAATTTGTTTAGCTCTGGGTTTTCCAGAGCTGGGTAGGCTTAGTGCCTTTCTCTTCCTTGTGTCCTCTGCTTGTGCAGAGGTGATAGGGAGACTAGTCCAGCTAGTAGGATTTTTTTGACCTTGAGGTATCCCTTGGTTGTCCTGAGGCTCTGAGAAGTATCTTCATATGACTTTTAGCCTTGCTCCTTTGAGCGTTGGACTTTAGCTAGTGGTGGTTCCTTCCTTTGGTCGGGGCTTTTGAGTTCTTCTCGCTATCTGGATTCTCTGGATATGCATTCATACCCTTGTGTCTGGATTTTTGGCCAGTTGGGGTGTTTAGTTCTAGGGTAAGGTTTGCCTGAACTATTTAGTAACCGGACCTGTTTTTCTCCCTGAGACTTCCGGTTGCTGAAGCTTTATTTGGCCTTTTTCCTCACCCAGTCTTGGGTGGTTTTGGAATCTCGGATCTCAGGGCTCGTCGGGGTGTTCCACGGTTGTGGGAACTTGCGCTATGTCCTTGCTCCATCTACCTAACCTTGTCATGATTGGCCGGACGGAGTATTGGATGGAGTATTGTTTACTCTTTGCCACAGAGTAGCCCATATCATCTGGTGGTTAGCCATGTGACTTGAGCCTCAAGGGTGGTTGGTTCATACCCAGCTGCTGGCGTTGGATGTCCAATTTCTGGTGTGCCTTAGGGTTGCATTCCCCTGGTAAGCTTGCCAGTGTTCCCGTGGATTCCCTGCTCTGCCGGCGAATGGGTTGGCTGTGCCTCTGCTTGGCAAGCTACTTGTAGGGGGTCTTTTTCTAGGAATCTGTGTTAGGAATTTCTCTTCCCATTAGCTGGTGACTTCGGGCCTTGAGGACAGTTGTTGCCCTTCCGGCATCATCCCTTTTCTTTAGGGGATATTCTCCTCCTGGAGATAGTCCTTGCTTGGGGCTTCTCCTGGATGGGAGGCGGAAAGGTGGGATTGGTTCCCCCTGGGGTTTTGCTGGCTCCAAGCAGACTTGTTGGACCTTTATTTGATAGATCCTTAGGTCTATAGCCTTGTTGTCTGTTTTCAGAGTCAGGTTGTACTTGTACTCTGTGGGGATGGCCTTACGCTCGTTCCTGTACCTGTTTCGGGATTCTTTTGTTCCCCTGTCTTGGATCCCTGAGGCTGGGTTGGTCCAGCTGGGTGTGCGTCTGCAGGTCAGGATGGCCAAACAGTCTAAGGAACTGTGTTCGGGTCGCAGCCTCCTCTGGATGTGTGAGCTTTGTTGAGTCTATCCTGTTACCGTAGTCTGCTAGGGTATAGATTTCCATTCAACTTGCTCCATTGATTAGTAGAGGGTTTACTCTTCCTTCGGGTTCTGATGGTATACTATCCTTCTCGGGGGGCCTAGATTGAGGTTTTGTGTTCCCCTTTTTAGCGACCTGTGTGTATGTCCGGCGACTTGGGTTGCCTGGAGCGTGCCCTCTGTCTGGGGGTTGCTTTTGCAGTCTGTTTCTTGCTTGACTGCTTCTTCTTCCTCGCAAGTACCCTCTGTGTCATCCTGTTATGGACTCTGTGTTCTCAAACTTGTTTTTTTTTACCTGGGTGTATTACACACTTTTTCATGGTCAAATGCTTTGGTATTCTGTGGTTAGACACTGGGAGGACTTTGCCTCTTCAGTTGCATTCCGTGCTTGCAGGATGTTGGAGAGACGTCTGTTCTGTCTCTCTGCCCGGTCTTATCCCGGGTTTTACTTGGTATAGGCGTGGCCTCCTTTCCCTGGTTGGGCCCCTTTGGGTCTCTGTGAGCTGGGCTCACTCGTGGAGGTGTTCTTTTTTGTATTAGGGGACCTTTTGGTTTCCTTGGTTCTCCTTTGCCTTGCTCCCTTGGGAGTTTCGGCTGGTGTATCTTTCATTTGTGGAGATGAGCGGTGGGGGACCGTTTGTTGGGCGACGGTGTCTCCTGGAGGAATGTTGGCTCAGTCGAGTTCGTTTGCGGTCTCTAGTTTGGCTTCTGGACTAACTGTGAATCAGTGTCATTGTGGCTTTTTCTCTTAAAATTTTCTCGGCTTCGGACCAAGCATTTTTTTTTATTGGGTAGAGGTTCAGGCCTGGTGCCCTCAGTATGGGCCGCCTATTGTACCCTCCTGTCTTGGCATTCAGTGTCCTCTATAGCTTAGGTATTGTTTTCCCAAAAGTAATGAATGCAGTGTGGACTCTTTCCATTTAGGAAGAAAAACATAAATTATACTTACCTGATAATTTCCTTTTCTTCTGATGGAAAGAGTCCACAGCTCCCCACCCGTAATTTTATGTGGGGCGTCTTTATTCTTCTGGCACCCTGATATTTATAATACTGTTCCTTGTTTCTCGGCAGAATGACTGGGGGATGAGGGGAGTGGGTAGAGTATTAAAGCCTTTGGCTGGGTTGTCTTTGCCTCCTCCTGGTGGCCAGATTCTTATTTCCCAGAAGTAATGAATGCAGCTGTGGACTCTTTCCATCAGAAGAAAAGGAAATCATCAGGTAAGCATAATTTTGTTTTTTCTTCATTCTCTTGGTTTCTTTAATAAAAGCTTTGGAGCCAGCCCATTTTAGGTTGAGAACCTGGGTTGCACTTGCTGATTGGATGCCTACATGTAGCCACCAATCGGCAAGCCCTATCAGGGTACTGAACTGAAAATAGGCCGGCTCCAAAGCTTTCATTCCTGCGTTTTCAAATAAAGATAGCAAGAAAACAAAGAAAAATTGATAATAGGAGTAAATTAGAAAGTTACTTAAAGTTGCATGCTCTATCTGAATCATATATTTGGTTTTTGCATGCTCCTCCTTTTTAACCTATTTATAAATTGGACATTAAACTTCTTTCTTGGAAAGTGTTGTTTCTTTTTGCTATATCTTCTGCTAGAAGAGTTTCTAAGTTTCCTGCTCTTTCTTGTAAACCTCCTTCTCTGAATTTGTTTTGCCTAAGGTTGTTTCTTCACACAACTTTAGAAGAGAGATTGTTGTCCCTTCTTTGTGTCCTACTCCTAAAAATGCTTCTGAAAGATATTTGCATTCTCTGAAATATTATGTTAATGCTAGTAAGGATTTTAGACAAACATCTAGTTTGTTTGTTCTTTTTTCTGACCCTGTGAAATATCAGAAGGCCTTTGCTATTTCTTAAGCCTCTTGGTTAAAACTTAATTCCCAAAGCTTATTTGGAAGCAGGTCAGCCTCCGCCGCAGCGGATTACTTGTAATTCTATGAGCTCAGTTGCCATTTCTTGGGCTTTTAAGAATGAGGCTTCAGTTGATCAAATTTGCAAGGCAGCTTCTTGGTCTTCTCTGCATACTTTTACTAAATTCTAACATTTTTATGCTTGTGCTTCTTCTGAAGCAGCCTTTGGTAGAAAGGTTATTCAGACAGGTGTCTCAGTTTCATTACTTTGTCTATTTACTTATTTTAAGTGCATTATATAAAATAAAAAAATAAAAACTTATTGGGGTTGTGGATTTATTTTCTCAGTAAAAAAAGATGTTTCTAAATCCCTCCCTTTTTGTTATTACCTGTGGACTCCACAGCTTGGGTATTGGTTCCAAGCAAGTGAGATAAGAAAAAGGAATAAGAGCTTATAAAAGGAGCAGGGTAAAAAAGATGTGCTAAAGAAAAAAAACTAACACCAGGAAAAAAACAAAGGTTGGGGTCTCATGGACTCTCACTACCTGTATAAAAGGAAACATAATTTATACTTACCCGATAATTTTCTTTCATACAGGTGGTGAGAGTAAATGAGACCCCACCCTTTGTTTTTTCCTGGTTTTAGTTTTTTTTCTTTAGCACATCTTTTTTACCCTGCTCCTTTTATGACTCTTATTTATTTTTCTTACCTCACTTGCTTGGCTATAGGTTAGACTGAGGTATGTCTGAGGTGGGAGGGGTTTTATAGAGTTCTTGGGGGTTGGGAATCTTTGCTTCCTTCTAGTGGTAGAGAAGAGAATTCCCAAGAGTAAGGATCGTGGACTCTCACCACCATGAAATTAATTTATCAGGTAAGTATAAATTATGTTTTAAAAAAAAAAAAAAAAAAGTATTTCAAAATATATTGCAGGGATTTTTTTTTATTTATTTTTTTAAATAGATGCTGAATAAACTTTTTTTTTTTTTTTTTTTTTAAATGTGAGAATTGTACCTGTCAACCAGTGATCAATAAAAAGCTAGGTATAATTTCAATTTCTCCAACATAGGTGTGTCCGGTCCACGGCGTCATCCTTACTTGTGGGATATTCTCTTCCCCAACAGGAAATGGCAAAGAGCCCAGCAAAGCTGGTCACATGATCCCTCCTAGGCTCCGCCTTCCCCAGTCATTCTCTTTGCCGTTGCACAGGCAACATCTCCACGGAGATGGCTTAGAGTTTTTTGGTGTTTAAATGTAGTTTTTATTCTTCAATCAAGAGTTTGTTATTTTAAAATAGTGCTGGTATGTACTATTTACTCTGAAACAGAAAAGAGATGAAGATTTCTGTTTGTAAGAGGAAAATGATTTTAGCAACCGTTACTAAAATCGATGGCTGTTTCCACACAGGACTGTTGAGAGGAATTAACTTCAGTTGGGGGAAACAGTGAGCAGACTTTTGCTGCTTGAGGTATGACACATTTCTAACAAGACTTGGTAATGCTGGAAGCTGTCATTTTCCCTATGGGATCCGGTAAGCCATTTTTATTAAATAAGAATAAAGGGCTTCACAAGGGCTTTAAAGACTGGTAGACATTTTTCTGGGCTAAAACGATTGATTTATAAGCATTTTTAATAGTTTATAGCTTTGAGGAGTTATTTTATTCTTGGGAATTATGTTAAAGAAACGGCAGGCACTGTATTGGACACCTTTTTCACTGGGGGCCTTCTCTAATCATAGGCAGAGCCTCATTTTCGCGCCACTAATGCGCAGTTGTTTTTGGGAAGCAAGGCATGCAGATGCATGTGTGAGGAGCTCAGATACATAGAAAAAGCTTACTGAAGGCGTCATTTGGTATCGTATTCCCCTCTGGGCTTGGTTGGGTCTCAGCAAAGCAGATACCAGGGACTGTATAGGGGTTAAATATAAAAACGGCTCCGGTTCCGTTATTTTAAGAGTTAAAGCTTTCAAATTTGGTGTGCAATACTTTTAAGGCTTTAAGACACTGTGGTGAAATTTTGGTGAATTTTGAACAATTCCTTCATACTTTTTCACATATTCAGTAATAAAGTGTGTTCAGTTTAAAATTTAAAGTGACAGTAACGGTTTTATTTTAAAACGTTTTTTGTTCTTTGTTATCAAGTTTATGCCTGTTTAACATGTCTGAACTATCAGATAGACTATGTTCTGTATGTGAGGAAGCCAAGGTTCCTTCTCATTTAAATAGATGTGATGTATGTGACAAACAATTTAGAGAAAATGATGCCCAAGATGATTCCTCAAGTGAGGGGAGTAAGCATGGTACTGCATCATCCCCTCCTTCGTCTACGCCAGTCTTGCCCACACAGGAGGCCCCTAGTACATCTAGTGCGCCAATACTCCTTACTATGCAACAATTAACGGCTGTAATGGATAATTCTATCAAAAACATTTTAGCCAAAATGCCCACTTATCAGCGAAAGCGCGACTGCTCTGTTTTAGAAAATACTGAAGAGCATGAGGACGCTGATGATAATGGTTCTGACATGCCCCTACACCAGTCTGAGGGGGCCAGGGAGGTTTTGTCTGAGGGAGAAATTTCAGATTCAGGGAAAATTTCTCTACAAGCTGAACCTGATGTGATTACATTCAAATTTAAATTGGAACATCTCCGCGCTCTGCTTAAGGAGGTGTTGTCTACTCTGGATGATTGTGACAATTTGGTCATTCCAGAGAAATTATGTAAGATGGACAAGTTCCTAGAGGTCCCGGGGCCCCCGAAGCTTTTCCTATACCCAAGCGGGTGGCGGACATTGTAAACAAAGAATGGGAAAGGCCCGGCATACCTTTTGTCCCTCCCCCTATATTTAAGAAATTGTTTCCTATGGTCGACCCCAGAAAGGACTTATGGCAGACAGTCCCCAAGGTCGAGGGGGCGGTTTCTACTCTAAACAAACGCACTACTATCCCTATAGAAGATAGTTGTGCTTTCAAAGATCCTATGGATAAAAAATTAGAGGGTTTGCTTAAAAAGATGTTTGTTCAGCAAGGTTACCTTCTACAACCAATTTCATGCATTGTTCCTGTCACTACAGCAGCGTGTTTCTGGTTCGATGAACTAGAAAAGTCGCTCGATAAAGATTCTTCTTATGAGGAGATTATGGACAGAGTTCACGCTCTTAAATTGGCTAACTCTTTTACTTTAGACGCCACTTTGCAATTAGCTAGATTAGCGGCGAAAAATTCAGGGTTTGCTATTGTGGCGCGCAGAGCGCTTTGGCTAAAATCTTGGTCAGCGGATGCGTCTTCCAAGAACAAATTGCTTAACATACCTTTCAAGGGGAAAACGCTGTTTGGCCCTGACTTGAAAGAGATTATTTCAGATATCACTGGGGGTAAGGGCCACGCCCTTCCTCAGGATAGGTCTTTTAAGGCTAAAAATAAACCAAATTTTCGTCCCTTTCGCAGAAACGGACCAGCCTCAAGTTCTACATCCTCTAAGCAAGAGGGTAATACTTCTCAAACCAAGCCAGCCTGGAGGCCAATGCAAGGCTGGAACAAAGGTAAGCAGGCCAAGAAACCTGCCACTGCTACCAAGACAGCATGAGATGTTGGCCCCCGATCCGGGACCGGATCTGGTGGGGGGCAGACTTTCTCTCTTCGCTCAGGCTTGGGCAAGAGATGTTCTGGATCCTTGGGCGCTAGAAATAGTCTCCCAAGGTTATCTTCTGGAATTCAAGGAGCTACCCCCAAGGGGGAGGTTCCACAGGTCTCAATTGTCTTCAGACCACATAAAAAGACAGGCATTCTTACATTGTGTAGAAGACCTGTTAAAAATGGGAGTGATTCATCCGGTTCCATTAGGAGAACAAGGGATGGGATTCTACTCCAATCTGTTCATAGTTCCCAAAAAAGAGGGAACATTCAGACCAATCTTAGATCTCAAGATCCTAAACAAATTTCTCAAGGTTCCATCGTTCAAAATGGAAACCATTCGGACAATTCTTCCTACCATCCAGGAAGGTCAATTCATGACCACGGTGGATTTAAAGGATGCGTATCTACATATTCCTATCCACAAGGAACATCATCGGTTCCTAAGGTTCGCCTTTCTGGACAAGCATTACCAGTTTGTGGCACTTCCATTCGGATTAGCCACTGCTCCAAGAATTTTCACAAAGGTACTAGGGTCCCTTCTAGCGGTGCTAAGACCAAGGGGCATTGCAGTAGTACCTTACTTGGACGACATACTGATTCAAGCGTCGTCTCTACCACAAGCAAAGGCTCATACGGACATTGTCCTGGCCTTTCTCAGGTCTCACGGGTGGAAAGTGAACGTAGAAAAAAGTTCTCTATCTCCGTCAACAAGAGTTCCCTTCTTGGGAACAATAATAGACTCCTTAGAAATGAGGATTTTTCTGACAGAGGCCAGAAAATCAAAACTTCTAAGCTCTTGTCAAGTACTTCATTCTGTTCTTCTTCCTTCCATAGCGCAGTGCATGGAAGTAATAGGTTTGATGGTCGCGGCAATGGACATAGTTCCTTTTGCGCGAATTCATCTAAGACCATTACAACTGTGCATGCTCAGTCAGTGGAATGGGGATTATACAGACTTGTCTCCGACGATACAAGTAGATCAGAGGACCAGAGATTCACTCCGTTGGTGGCTGACCCTGGACAACCTGTCACAAGGGATGAGCTTCCGCAGACCAGAGTGGGTCATTGTCACGACCGACGCCAGTCTGGTGGGCTGGGGCGCGGTCTGGGAACCCCTGAAAGCTCAGGGTCTTTGGTCTCGGGAAGAATCTCTTCTCCCGATAAATATTCTGGAACTGAGAGCGATATTCAATGCTCTCAAGGCTTGGCCTCAGCTAGCAAAGGCCAAATTCATACGGTTTCAATCAGACAACATGACGACTGTGGCGTATATCAACCATCAGGGGGGAACAAGGAGTTCCCTGGCGATGGAAGAAGTGACCAAAATAATTCAATGGGCGGAGACTCACTCCTGCCACTTGTCTGCAATCCACATCCCAGGAGTGGAAAATTGGGAAGCGGATTTTCTGAGTCGTCAGACATTTCATCCGGGGGGAGTGGGAACTCCATCCGGAAATCTTTGCCCAAATAATTCAATTGTGGGGCATTCCAGACATGGATCTGATGGCGTCTCGTCAGAACTTCAAGGTTCCTTGCTACGGGTCCAGATCCAGGGATCCCAAGGCGACTCTAGTGGATGCACTAGTAGCACCTTGGAGCTTCAACCTAGCTTATGTGTTCCCACCGTTTCCTCTCATTCCCAGGCTGGTAGCCAGGATCAAACAGGAGAGGGTATCGGTGATCTTGATAGCTCCTGCGTGGCCACGCAGGACTTGGTATGCAGATCTGGTGAATATGTCATCGGCTCCACCATGGAAGCTACCTTTGAGACAGGACCTTCTTGTTCAAGGTCCGTTCGAACATCCGAATCTGGCCTCACTCCAACTGACTGCTTGGAGATTGAACGCTTGATTTTATCAAAGCGAGGGTTCTCAGATTCTGTCATTGATACTCTTGTTCAGGCCAGAAAGCCTGTAACTAGAAAAATCTACCATAAAATATGGAAAAAATATATCTGTTGGTGTGAATCTAAAGGATTCCCATGGAACAAGATAAAAATTCCTAAGATTCTATCCTTTCTTCAAGAAGGTTTGGAGAAAGGATTATCTGCAAGTTCTTTGAAGGGACAGATTTCTGCTTTATCTGTTTTACTTCACAAAAAGCTGGCGGCTGTGCCAGATGTTCAAGCTTTTGTTCAGGCTCTGGTTAGAATCAAGCCTGTTTACAAACCTTTGACTCCTCCTTGGAGTCTTAATTTAGTTCTTTCAGTTCTTCAGGGGGTTCCGTTTGAACCCCTACATTCCGTTGATATCAAGTTATTATCTTGGAAAGTTTTGTTTTTGGTTGCAATTTCTTCTGCTAGAAGAGTTTCAGAGTTATCTGCTCTGCAGTGTTCTCCTCCTTATCTGGTGTTCCATGCAGATAAGGTGGTTTTGCGTACTAAACCTGGTTTTCTTCCGAAAGTTGTTTCTAACAAAAATATTAACCAGGAGATAGTCGTGCCTTCTTTGTGTCCGAATCCAGTTTCAAAGAAGGAACGTTTGTTGCACAATTTGGATGTAGTTCGTGCTCTAAAATTCTATTTAGAGGCTACAAAGGATTTCAGACAAACATCTTCCTTGTTTGTTGTTTATTCTGGTAAA